>NC_133597.1:6851402-6942724 GCF_964106895.1 Numenius arquata
GTGATGAATAGCACCGAACAAGCCTGTATGATCGACCTATAGCTACTTTACACTAAAAAATGCAGTCCAAGCCACTGGAAAGGGGCGGCTCCTCCCCCAGTTTAATTGCTAAAAGTTCTCACCTTTGCCCGACAGTCTGAGGTTTCTGGTGGGAACACCACAGAAAAGGAAATGTGTTTCCTATTAAGGGTTTTCGATGAAGGAGGAAAAGAAGAGAGAAAGGCAGAGACACAGATCAGGACAGAGAGAAGCAGACAGACAGAGGCCGGGCTGCTCCCTCCCTTACTCATTCTTGGGCAAAACTTTGGCTGCAATGAATTTTCGTTTTGTTCTTAGTCCCCCTACCCCTCACTGGGTCAGTGACACCTTAGAGTAAATCAGCTCTTTCTGGTATTATTAATACAGTGTAGGGCATGCACATAATATCATGCACTGATATTATTAATACAGTGTAGGGCTATTCTCCTGTAATTACTATTAAACATGTTCTCTTTTTGGTTCCCTCCACCTTTTCCTTACTTCTTTTATTGCCTATGCATTAATTAAAGAGGAAAAATGGACGGAAAAAACAGAGCAGGAGAGTTTTTTCCCTATAAAGCCTTCCTTTTCACAAGGCAGCTCATCCCTCTGAGATGCAGGAACATCTTGGTTTCACAATCTTGAAGTCTATTTAACCTGAAAGTCTTTTTTATCCTCACCTTCTAAAGGCCTTGTGGCCTACCCTCCCCATCTCCTGGCAGAATCAGGGTTCTGCACTATAGTTTTGTTTGGCACTAATATATGGCTCGAAACCACAAAGCAAGTTTTCTGCTTCTGCTTCTCACCACAGTCTCATTCTTTCCCTTTCAGGCTCTTCTCGTTTGTACACACCACACAGCACCGACCCCCCGTAACTAGAGAGGAAAAGGACGGGAGGTGACAGTTCAGGCTTCTTTTGATGTTCATCCCAAACCTAGCAGGAAAACATTCAAACCTCCCTTCCCACTGCCCACTGGCTGACGGGAGAAGATTCAGCAGGCAGACTGTGTTTGAAAAAAGACACCGGCCCAGCAGTCAGTCAGTCTGGAGTCCCAAGGTGCAGGGGATGAACAAGAAGAAAAGGTCAAGGCACAGCTTCACAACTTTGGAGGGGAAACTGGAAGTAACACCTAAAGAAAGATAATTGTCTGGGGGGGACAACAGTAAGTTCCCTGGAAAAACTACAGAGTGAGCTGCAGAACTGGGTTCTGTGAGTCTGAAATCTCCTAAAGATCAGAGATGACTGAATTCCTGATGGCTTCAATAGGTTATGGAAACAGCACACAACTGCCCAATTCTGATCCAGATCTTCGTTTTGCCTGAAGACGAAAGGTGCTGTGATATGAGTTTGGTTTAGTCTCGACTATATTAAATAGCTCACATGAACCTTCTATCTCCAAAACCTAAGATTGAGCTTTTGTTGAGGTCTTGCAGATGCTACAGGTTTATTTTTTCAATCTGGACTCAGACATCCCAATATAACATACTTCACGGGCAGTTTTAAAGATGCTTTCACCCTGATCAGGAGCGTAAAATGTTGAAAACCTTCTGAGGAAGCTAATTTTCAGGGGCCCTCCTTGCCTCGCTAGCCAACAGGCTCAGAAAGTTCAGATCAGCTTTGTTTCTTGGAAAACAAACACCAAAGTTGAGGATTCACTAGCCATCACCTATCCAGCTCAACATCCTGAGGGGACAAACACCTTTCAAGAGCGAGACAGGGCAGATGTAATCGAGCTGATAGATCTGCAGTTCCCCAAAGTTCTCCTGTGTTTTGTTGCCATCACGTATTCTCCACCCCGAGCTGGAACTGAGCTGGATGTCTCTGAAACAAACAACCTTACAAAAGGGGAAAATTCATGAAAAAAAAAGACCATCTCCCCATGGCACTGAGCTCAGAGGCTCGGCACTAAACATCCGCTGGAAATCAGTCTGGAAAAACAATAAGCTCCTTTTGAAGGCGTTACTCCGGGAGGGAGTTAACCCGCAATCCAGAAACCAGACTGTCATTAGGCAGCGCTAGAGCAGCTGCACGGAAAGGAATGCTCTTCAGAGGCTGCCTGACCTCCTCTCAGACAGGAGCTTGCTTTAATAAGGACAGCACTCGCATGACGTCTTACAACAGCCAAGGGGCTGAGCAGAGAGAAATCTATAATTATAAAAGCTGGGGATGGACCGGGATTAAATTCTCCTTTCGCATGCATCCATGTAAAATTGGAATAACTAATTGGCCTGAATCCAGCCAAGTTGCTTGTGTTTTGCACCAGCTTAATAGCATAGAAATAATTGTAAGCATTCCCCTGGCAGAACATTGTATTTTTATGATTATTATTCAGCATGCACTGCAGCAGCACTTCAATGTTGCAACTGCATTAGGTCTTGAGAGATGTGGGACAGAATTCCTGTTCCACAGATTTGCCATCCCAACAGACAAGCCCAGCAGGACTGAGCAGGCACCCCAAATCACTCCGAATTACTAACTCCATTTTACAGAAAGTAATACTGAAGCACAGAGGAATTGAGGCAAAGGTTTATCCCTCCTAATTTCAGGCATTTAAAGGCAATGTGTGAACTAGTGACCTGCTACCCTGAATTTCCACGTGCCCTGTTGCTTTTCTATAAACAGAGACTGGTGCGACCAGGCTTCTAATGTAGGGACTCCAGGTATCTAAAGGTAGGTAGGATCCATCAGGAATTTGCTCCTGAACACATGGAGAGCAGCAAATGGTAAAGGTGGGAATTGTATCCGGGTCTTCAGGCTCATCCTCTGATACTTTCTTTGAACACCCCAAGTAATGGGACCCCTAACACTTGAGACTGTCCCTGAAGAAGCTGCCTGGAGCTAAAGCAGCAGAAGAATTCAACTCTTCCGCCAACCTTTTCAAATCCAGCCTGGTTCTTTGATTCAAAAAACATACAACTCCTTCTGTGTCTCTTTCTGTCAATTCTCAAGTCTTATCAATGAGACAATTCAAAAATAAGTGTCTCACTTGAGTATTTATCTTGTGGGAATTTAAAAACATTTCCGGTTACAAAGCGTCTGATTTGCCCAGCCAAAGTCAGCAGGTTTGGCCAAAGCAACACTGGCTTCACAAAACTGCCTTACGATTTCCCGTAAAAGTATCCTGTAATTCTGTATGCAAACCTTAGTTATAAAGCTATGCTCTGGCTGCAATAATCTTGAAACGCTCTGTGAAACGGCAGCTCTTTGCTGATGAAACAGGATGAAATTTGCAAATGATTGTGGATGGGAAATTATTTTATTGTGAAGTCGCAAGGGACAAAAACTGCTCAAATCCAACAATTTGGTTATTTGTTGTGAATCACTTCTTTGGCTCGACTTCTCAAACAAAATAAAGGTGGGGCTTACAGAGGCACCCATCTGTGATCTAACTCTTGTCCCACTGTAATCTGTGAAACTCCCACTGATTTTAGCAGAGTCAGGGAGGGACCAGCACTCAACAGCTTTGAAGAAACACCCTAAATAAATGCGGTCTCGCTGCTTTATTGCAATGACCAGATGGAGACATCTTCAGCTGCCTTTACATCACAATTTGATGTCCCAGTGGAGAAAATACACTTTTTTCTTTCTCTCCCTGCCCTCCCACTTTGTTTTATGGCACCTTCTCCTGATTTTTCACTCCTCTAATAATTTTACTCCTATAAAAACTGTTTCATGTTTCACTTGAAAAAATATTGGAGCATGGAAAGCTATGGACATGCTCATGGTTGCTCAGAAAGTCTTGAAAAGGTCTGGATTGAAGACTCCCAGCCTTAAAAGTGTGTGCTAGCCATACGGTTTGGGCTGCAGCAATATGCTTTTCCACAGGCAGCTCAGAAGACTGTTCACAGCTTCTGTTTTAGGGGCTTAATCCAGCAAAAAGGAGCATTGGATCCATCGCATACTCTGGTGTGGGATGAGAGTAGCAATAAAGAGGTTCAGCAAGACTTGTTCTTTGAGCACTAGGTCACTTGCACGACATCTGCTTCAGTGCACTTACTTTTGGGGAATTGCTCTTGCATTTTTAGCTCTTTCCAACAAATCTAGGCCTCCAGGAACATTGAAAATCTCCAACTCTGGCCAGTTGTGGGTCCTATTCTGAAGCAGTCTTTACCAGAAGCATTGGTGGAAAGTGCCCAGCCCTCTAACTGCAAAGTTATGGAATAATTAGCCCGTGACCCATCAGTTAATGTCTGGTTTAATCTCCACAGCAAATTAATGTATTTTTATCTTATAGCCACAGATGTTTTTATTATCTGTAAGACTATCTAATCTTCTTAAGAGTCCTGCTCAGTTCTTCACCTCCCTGATAGCACCACTAAATCCATCTAAGTTAAAATCAACTTTCCAGCCCACTTTTTATTCCTCTCTTCCTCGTTTGCTCTCTCTGCTTGCCTTTCTCTGTTCTTTTTCCATCATCTTTGCCTGCTATTTATCCTGCAAGAAGAGCCCTAGAAGCTCAATACTCCTGGCATCTTCTCCTATCAGCACATCACACGACGGCTGAGTTGGGGCAATACTCACTTTCCCTGAGGTAACTGAGGTGAGACAACAGAACTTCTGTGTTGTAGAGGGAGGTGGTTCGGAGGAAGTCGTCCTTGTTCATTTTGCAGAGCTCCTTGCCGTCCATATTCTGGAAGATGGTGGTGTCAATCTCCATTAATCCATACTCCTTTATAGCCCATTCTAGCCACTGGCGCACATGGTCCTGGGTCCAGAGGGTGGGATCTGGCAGGAAAGCACAAAGGATGGTAACACTATCCACAAGCCTCAAGCCTCCAGCACTCGCTGTAGCCCAGTCAAAGCATTAACCATTGTTTCCACAACCAAATGTATGCAATTTACTGAATCCAATGCATTTTGCCAAGATGAACAAGTTCTGTGCTATAACAAGACTCAAGGCGCATAAACTGATCGCTCTGAGCCTCTGGCAGGGTAAGTTCTCTGACTGTCTCCCACCTGCTTGACTCTTATACCTGTGCTTGGGAACAATACTAGTGCCATTTAACTGTGACTTTTCTCCCTCTGGCAAAAAACTTCCAAAAGCAAACTCATCCCTTTGTCACAGCTTCGGTTCTGCAATGCTCTATAATGACATCAGTGCTGTATAAGTCACACCATCCTTCACAAGTGCATTACAAAGTCCCAACAGATGGCATTTTAACGTCTGAGGATGGTGATATTTATGGTCAGCAAAGGGCCTCTGAAAAAAAGTATTATTGCTTAAACAGAAGAGCTTGCCACGTATCTCTGAGTCACATTTGTTCACCCCACTGACAAGACCACAATTCTACCTCCGTTAGCCCTGTAAAACCAACACAGCTATTGGAGGGCAATGTGGATTTTATACTGTCTCATGCATCATTATCAACTGTCAGCAACGCTCCAGCTGTGGAATCTTTATTACCGGCGATGACGTAAGAGAGGGATTGAACCCGGCTGGAGTTTCAGACCCCATGGTGATGGTTTGCTGCATCACTAGTTAAAAAAAGAAATCATCCTTTGAGTTTCGAAAACAGCATTAGCTCAGAAAGTCCCAGCAAGAATTTGTGCCACGATACCATTTTTACAGAGTCATTTTCAGAGCATATCTGCATTTTCAGATGTTTCCTGTGCTGCTTCTCCCCATGTATCCCATTTCAGTATTTAAGCTGCAAATTTGCGTTCCATTGTAGATGGAGAGGATTCCAAAGTCAACCTTAAACTTTGGAGACATTTGATGTGTCCATCACAGCCAGTGCATTCCTCTATGATAAACCTCAAACACCCCAGGTCTGGAGGCAGTTGAGAAAATGGATCAGAAACACGTAGGCGTTACACGGACAGTAGGTTGTCTTTTGGAGAGGGACAAGAAATGCCTCTGCCACACTATTTCATAGTGTATGAAATAATGCCTTGGCCCAGGACTGTAAACTGTGTGTGCTTGGGCTGCAGGGGTCCCTTGAGACAAAAGGTCAGGTACTGGCTACACTTGGTGCATTCCCAGGTGCCCGAGTTCCAGAATAACAGCATGACATGGAGAAGTAAAGCCAAGGAATATTGAAATTATAATTGTGACATTTCCCCACTGAATTTCTAGTAAACTTGGGTTGCTTAAAGTTGAATTCTAAACATGGAACTTTTAACTCCATACCTTTGCAAGTCTGCTTTGGGAGAGGATGATGGGTTTCCTTTATGTTTCCTTTATCTACAAGCACTGGCAAAAGACTGAAGGGAGGTTTCTTTTTTATTTAATTGAAAGAGTTATTTGTCTTGAGTTTTGAAAGAAACCCCAAAGTTTAGAAGGCCTAGTGAATTTGTGGTCTCCCTTTAAACAAACACTTTTGAATTTCAGATATTCGTTCAGCCTATTTATCACTGCAAAAGACATTGAATGGTCTCTGAAAAACTGTCTTCTTGAAACACGGCTTAGAGTTCGTTATTATTACTATTGCACGCCTAATGTGACATTATTCTTGCCTATCTTCACCCTAATGCGCTATAAATCTTTACTCTGGATTATATTAAAATTTCCAAATGCCTTTCTTGGATGAACTGGGCCTCATATCCTGCAGCCAGAGATCTGGGATGATGTTCATTATTGTCTTCCAAAGTCTGGTAAATCACTGCTATTTCACAAGTATCTCAAGGTTTTGATTTGTGGATGCTCATGAGGGGGAAAAATGCCTTTTTTTCACTTTCCTTCAAAGGGAAGATTTTAAACCTTCTCTTCCACTGAGGGCACTAAAAGTCATTGCCACTATTTCAACAGCAACACTAAACTTTAGCCCACCCTTGGTCTTTTTAAATATGCAGAAATAGCGTGGTGGGATGAATTTAGCAGGATGAGTTTTCCCTCTTTACTGTCTTTGGCACCCCTTATAATGAGTAGCTGGTATCAGCTAACACCTTTCTAGGCAATGCTGGGCTGAAAACCTGTCTGATCCTGTCACCAGTTGGGTCAGCCAGTCTCTCGAAGAGGATCCTAACGAGGGCTTAAACAGTACTTTGAGATTTGCTGTCAATCTTTTATTGGCTTCTCTTCACTACATTCAGTTCAAGCTTTTCCTTTTCATCCTAAATGGCAACCAAATGCTTGGGAATTGTCATCTGTTCGTGGTCAAGCCACGATCAGAAAACAGAGCTAAATTCCACGAGTACATTTCTTTCTGCCAACAGTTCAGCTGCTTGAATCGGCTACAACCCTCGGTGAAACCCTCCCAGCACGGGGTGAAAAGCTGCACCCCTGGAAATCAGTGGTAGTTTCGATACGTAAACTAGGCCAGGATTTGGCTCATAATATCCCCCTTGCTGGAAGGCTCCTGGGCTCGTCTGTTTATATCTGGGTGTTTATAAACTTTGCAGGGAAAAGACTCCCTCTGGTTCCAGGTTCAGACTCCACCGGTTGCCTGCCACAGCAGCTCCCATCCTCGACTATCCAAACGCATCTACTGCACCCTGCCAATTTGAGAGAGCAGATGTGGATATCAGATACAAACACAGAACCGGACAGGAATGTTGGTGTGTAACAATTTTTGGAAGGATAATGTAGCTCCTGCAAAATATATTTTTTCTGGTTTTCTACTTCTAACAAAAAAATGAAAACAAAATAGCTCATTTTGAATCAATATGACATGAAAGTGCATCTGGGCCCTGCAGAGCATTGAAAGAGTTATAATTTGGGTCCACTTCATGCTTATTCTTGCCTATGAACTGCGCTCTTTGATCACACCATGCATGTCCCAGGGAACACTGCAGATTCTCTGCTAACACATTACAGGAGATGGATTTGGTTCAAAACACCAAAAAAACACTTCATTCCAGGAAAAAAAAAAAAAAAAAATACAACAACAAAAGAAGCAGCAGCACTTACAATCCATTTCTTATTCTGATTCAGGGTAGAACATACACTGGGACACAAGAAATTCCCACTAGCCAGGAACTGGCATTTTCCTTACTTTTTACATGGCTTGTAAGAAAGATAATTCCCCAGAGGGTGGATAAACTGGCCTTATCTGTTCAGCCGGGTATTTAAGACAGTGCAAGGAAGTACGACACAAAGAATTTGATGGTGGTGGTACCTGCTGGGACAATGACTCTCCTCTCATTGGTGGTCATGTTGGGAGGAGGCCCGTTCTTCTCGTCCATGTAGGTGCTGTAACTCATTGGGTTGGACTCTGTCCCTGCTCCGACGAGTTTGCTGCATTTGTTCACACTACAGTCCACGGGGGACTCCCTGAAACGTGAAAGGAAACAGAGGACTTGTCATTATTATGCGCCTTTTGTCCCTGCTGTAGCCAAAGGAGTTTTGGGTCGCAGAAATGGCACGTATCCCGAAGGTGAAATGTTAAGGGGAATTTCTTTACATGTGGGAGAGGCCATTCCTGGCCTGTCACGTGAATGTCATGAGGTAATTTATGAATCACAGGTCTCATGGAGGGGATCTCTGATAATGAAACTGGTTGGAGAAAAGAGAGGTAGAGGTGCAAAGAAGAGTGACTTTCAGACAAAGGCAATGGTAGCTGTAAGGTCACACTCAATACCTCTGAGATATCAAAACTCAGGAGCCAGATAAAAAGCAAGAGCCTCTCACAGTGGTCTGTCTATTGGTTACATCCCCTGTTCCCCCGCATTCCTTACTGCTCAGCTGCATTTTAGCAGTCCTTCAGGTATAGGTTGATGCTCCAGGAGCATTTGTTGGACTGTTTCACTCTTGCATTGTATAAAAACCCTGCACACCACCTTTCTGTTATAGTGGACTCTGTATCCATATCTACCTATTGACAGAAAGGCTGTAATTCTCAATTCATGACCTAAGGCGTTTCTGCAGAGAAAATCAGAAATACAGATACACTCCCTTCCATTTCATTAACAAAGAACACAAAATACCTGTGCCAAACCAACGGGGCAGTCACAGGAGAATGCCACAACATTAGCCTGGTATCTAAAGAGTCTTATTTATACAGGGCTGAATGTAACTGATCTTGTCTGTTCTTAACAGTGAAACAGTCCCAGGCTTGTCTGCGACTTGGATAGGAAATCTAGAAATCTTCGGTGCCTTAGGCGTGAGTCAAGAACTTCAGCCCACAGAAACGGTGTGCGAAAAAGGCTTTGGCCCCAGTTTTCCTTCTGAGGTGATGGAGCGATGAGGAGGGAACATTTAGCAACTCAGGTGGCACTGTGCTAAGACCTGGCCACCGTGCAGCCCCTTGGCAAGCAACAGGCTTTCTCTGGCCTGCTCTGGGAGAATTATGAGCCTCCAAACCACAGATAGGGAGCGCAGATTTTGTTTTTCTCCAGCTGCAGTAGTAACTCATGCTTTTAACTCTAGAGGTCAGATAAAACACCAGTCCACAGCCTGCTACAGCCCCACAGCATATCCCAGCCCTGAAGAACGTAGCGGGGAAGGGCAGTGTTATTGCCCTCACCCTCACAAGGGTGCATTGGTGTGGGACCTCCCTGCAAAGCGGGCACAGAGCAGTTCTGTCCCCTGCTTTCATGGCACAGCCCTTCTCCTCCTCTCCCAGCAAAGTGGCTTGGGAGGAAACCACCCGCTGAAGGGTAAGAGCTGTGACAGTGCACCAAATCCCACCCTCTGAGTTCAGCTGGCAAGACTTCCAAGTCTGGACACTAAACAAATTTGTTTCTTAATCTGCATTGGGGGGGGGGGGGAGGGAGAAATTACTGAAATTCAGTTATCATGGCGGGGAGATAAATGCTCCACCGAGATATTCTAAGGCAGATGGTAATTTTTTCCTCATGTCTTGCTGAGGGAATGTTGCTTGAAAATGGAAATAAGATGTATAACTTACACATGTTCGAATTTAAGGTTTTACTATTTCGCCTACTGTTTTTCCAGGCAGGGAACCAAAATCCGCCTTCAGAGAGGCAAACTGCTGAAGGTTTAATGTCCCCGTGGCAGTCAGAGGAGAGTCTGAGCAACTGCAGGGACACCAGGGTTTTCATAGGGAATGTGATCATTTCTAACGTTCTGTTGAAATACTCTGTGTCAGGTGTTAAACGCCGCCTGTTACTGGCAGAGAAAAAGCCCTGAAGCAGCACAAAGGATCTTATTCTTTCCTGAGGTACAGGCTGTCCTGAGGAGACTCGGGGAGATGGCGAGAACATCCATACTCCAAGGTGGCAACGTCTGCTCAGCTCAGCGCTGAGCGTCCCCGGGAGGTGACTGGTCTCCTCGCCTGCCCTGCCTGGAGACCAGCTGCCGACTTTTAATGGTGTGGGCAGTCCAGCTGGTGGGACAGACCCGAACACACACACACACACACACACATGCCCATGCAGGATGGATTCCCACCTGCCTTTGGGATGAAG
This sequence comes from Numenius arquata, assembly GCF_964106895.1. Lineage (NCBI taxonomy): Eukaryota > Metazoa > Chordata > Aves > Charadriiformes > Scolopacidae > Numenius > Numenius arquata. The sequence continues at coordinate 6,861,730 of NC_133597.1, forward strand.
TTCTCCCTTCTTCAGAGCCAACAGTGAATTTTTCTTCACATTCCCTTCAGTCAGCAGCTCCAGGTGGTAGCAGTTCTGGCACAACTACCTGCTCCCTAAGGTCCTTCTAAGGGGTTCACTCTCGCCCCCATTGCTCTGTAGTTAAATTTCCCTGGAAAATAACCCCTGCAGCTGAGATATGCACTATTTATGATAAAATAGTTACATGTATAATACTCATACAGAACTATAGGATACATCCAGACTGTCAGATAATAACGTCTTCTAAAAAGCTTATCTGCCTAGGACTGTGCATGCTTTCTGCTGACATGAAATGACAGACATGAGAAGACCACAGGGCCCTTGGCTGTCTCTGCTCTCTCCAAGTATCATGCACATTCACGTGACCGATACAGCAAAGTAACAAAAATAACACCAACGTTGTAAGATATCTCCTCAGTGGTTTTGTGATGATTTTTCACTTTGCAGCCCCTTGGCAGCTAGAGCCCTGCCTGTCCTCCACCTTGTTCTGTGTGTCTCAGCAGCCAAAAGCAGACACCCAAGCATCAGAGACAGATGTGAAAAGAAGTTTAAGGGTCTGAGGTGCCTTTACCAACTGCTGACTTACCACTGTGGGAGGAGAAGCCACTCTGTTCATCCTGCAGGACATTAAACATGCTCCGTGTACCTGACAGGGTTGTGTCCAGGTGGCTGTAGAGATGCCTCCCTTCCCCCTGAGGAATTTTTCAGGTTGGCTGGATCCAGAGCTAACCTGGATCCAGAGCTAACCCCAGTGGGAATCTGATAGCAGACGGACAGACATAACTGGGAACAGCACTATCAGAACTGAACTGGGCACAAGATCAAACTGCCCTTTCTTTAAGAAAAATACCATTAAATCTTTAATGACAGAAAGCAGGGAGATCTTTACTTTTTTGTCCTCTGTAATCCAGCATTTCCTCCCAGATCCAAACGGAGCCTTTTACTGGGAAATGAGATAGCACTACCAGACCCAATCATCTTTGCAGCTCCTGGACATCCGTTACCCTACTGCCCCAGCCCAAGGTGAGGGATTTAAGAGTAGCCCAGCAGAAGGCAGGTCTAGCTGTGGGCAACACAAAGAAGAGTTCACTGTGGGGAACAACTCCAGTACCAAATGAGAACAGGGAGCTGCGAGCTATGAATAGTGTATTCATCGAATATAGCTCCTTTCTTAGTTCATGCATTACCCACAAGCAGACTTAGATTTATATAAAAGTTTCCTCATTATTTGAAATGGTTTGTGAGAGGGGATTTCAGATACCAGATGAACCCTTGACTTTTCACAGAGACTTCAGACTTTCAAGTGACTGTACGTGCTGGACTTGCTCGAGTTCTGGGCAGAAAACGTTGTAGATCTACTAAGGTAAATGGATATAGGCTGCTTTCACAGGATCTCTTAAGTATATTCACTGTGGCAGTGACAGAGTCCAAGGAATATGAAGCAGTTCTCATTCCCACTGTCCGTCCAAAGACTCTTCGTTCCAGCAGCTCCAGTAACAGTCTCTGGGGATGCCAAGAGCCTGGTGTTTTGGGAAAGTTTACGCTAGACTGGCCAAAATGGACAAGCAGCTAGCCTGGCATTGACTAATAAGTCCTCTGTGCAGCTTCAGCCGCTGTTCCAGATACCTGAAAATAAAGCAATTACTGTCCCAGGGCCTCTGTCTAGGAATCACCTTTGGCTTTCATTCGAAAGAGCAAAATAAGGGATTTCAGTGATTTCTGAACCTGACTCAGCTGTGGTCAGTGGGCTATTTCCTCTTTCTTTCTATCCCTTTCTTCCTATCCTTCATTTCTCCTCTCCTCCCATCTTTTTTTCTTTATAAATTTGCCACTTTTTGGTGTAAGTAAGTCCCCATTTGGTCATCTCAGCTTTAATCTTTATGCTTGAAATTAGATTTTAATTTTTTTATGTGCTGTTGTTCAGTGAGGGAAGAAAGAACAGACATACTTGTGGTTCCCTCTTAGGGGCAGGGATCAGAGCTACCAGGGCAGAACCTCAGCTCCTCAAAACTTCCATCTAACCGCACTTTAACCCTGCCTCTCATCCTGCTCTCGGGAATGCCTTGGGAGGAGGTTCACTCTGAAAAGCATTGTAAATCCGCAACTGGAAAAAGGATGGAAAAAGACATCCAGGTTACAAAACTCAAGCTGCATGAGGAAAGCACAGAGGCTCAGCAGGGTCTGAAAGAATCGTGTTTATCACACACAGGTAAATGCAAACAGGAGGTAATTGCACACTCTGCTGCTCTGGCTGGGGACTGGAACAACACAGCAAATCCCACTAGAGGGCTCACACGCTACTTAAAGGGGATTTTTATTCTTATAGACATTATAGATGGTCCCTTTGTTTTGTTTTGAGAAAACTACTGTGGCATAAAAACGTTCTGAGATCCCTGAACCTCAGCATTATTTTAATATTCCGAAGCAAGAGAACGCTTCCAAAGCATTTAAAAAACACTGACTTCACTATTTTAGCCAGACAAAATTCGTAACATCAGTTGGAATTACACAGCGAAGTTTGCCTTAATCCATACACGCATCCAGCACATTCGAATATTCTTTCACATTTGAAGATCATACAAATTCTGGAATGTCTTTTTGAAAATCACTCTCTGAGTTTAGCTACAAAAGCAGTTCTGTAGTAGCTCAGTAAATACAGTCACAATTCAGAACGTCTGCTGTTTGGTTCACTCTTTGCATTTGGAATTTATGTGATATATAAGGAAAAATCTACTACTAAAATGGAATGTAAATTGGGTCAAACTTTATGTAGCATTTTCTAAGTAATTCTCCTCCTTTATTCATTGGAATTAAATATGTGAAAGATTTTTTTTTTTTAAATATAAATGATTGTATTTATATCACAAAAGCATCTAAAGGTCCCAACAGAAATCCAGGCCTAGTGCATTGGGAACTGTACAAGCATATTGTAGGAGACAGATCTTTCCCTGAATGGGCTATCAATGAAATTAAAAAAAAGACACAAACCCCACAAAGCACAAAGATCACAAGCCACACTACCAGTCCCTGAGTGGATGCAAAGAGAGATGGAGGATATACAGAACATCTTGCAATAAATTCATGAAAAGCCGGACTTCTATTTTCTGTGTGCAACAGGTCAGTCCTACAAATACAAGACCATATAAAAGGGTGTAAGAAGCACGAGGGTTTTAATTTTTTTATGCTGGATTTTAACTGCCTTGTGTTTGGACACTAATCCCTGTGAAACACAAGCATTAGGGGTTGTTCCGCGCAAGCAGCTGCCTGTGAAGGCAAGGACCAAATTTTGAGGCCATATTCTGCATCCAAGTCTGATAATACTATAAACTTTCGCAAAATTTGTACTTCTGAATCTTGCAATAATACAGAAATCCCATCCTTTCCCCTAAAGCTGAGATCCCTGCCACTGCCTGAATACCCCCTACACACAGTTAGTAGACAGTTATCCAGGAAATTCTTTCCAATTTGGGACTAAAGCAGGAAAACCCAACATGGAGTCAAAAACTGGTCCAAACCAACTGGTTTCCATGTTGTTTTGCACTTGGAGGGATGGCTCTGCAAAACAGCTTGGAGAGGTTCTTCAAAGCCCCCTTCTCCCACCCTGCTGAGGACCAAACCAACTCATCACACTATACCTCACAGCGGACAGATGTGCTTCTGGTTGCTAAGAAAAAGAAGAAAAGCTGGACACTGTCCCTTACCGTCACCCAGCTCCCTCCACTGTCGGGTTTCCTACAGCTTTATCACTCCCTAGAGTACAGAAACCCTTCTCTCCACAAGCAGAAAACGCTCGCGCTTCAAGTACAGGTGAAACACAGAATAAAGGCTGCTCCCTCTAATGAGGCAGCTGGAACCCGGTAAGAGAGTGTGCTTGAAAAACAAGAGAGGAAAGGAGAGGCAGAGAGAGGGAGGGGGAACAGGGTTTGTTATTCAGGCTGTGGTTTGAGTTAACTTGTATTGAGAGTGGGGTTTGCCAGGCAGCTGATGGGCAGAGGAACAAGGATCTGGAGTGGCCCAACCCCTGACAATGAACTGAGATGGACATGGGGGGAAAGGGGAAATTTTTAGCCATGAATGGGAGGAGAGGGTGGATAAGTCAGATGAATGTTCTCATTTCTTGGGTGGATTGGTGCTCTTGTGCTAACAAGATACCAAAAGGCAAGGCTGGATGCTATTTTTTTCTAACAGGTTGGGAAGTTGTCACTCCTCTTATAGAGACACTGAGGACGCTTAGTTTCTCCCTAAGAATCTTGTAGTCTTGGGCAAGCCCATAAAAAAGGATTTCCTTCTTGCCCAGAATAAACACACTTCAGGAGGGCCTTTCTCCATGGGTATCAGAGCACGTACAGTTGGTGATGAATCAGTTTGTCAAAGCAGTATTATTTCCCTTTTTTTCTGAGCAGATGAGGAAATTGTAACACAAAGATCACAGCGGAAGGACAGCCCAATACATTTCATTCCCAAGTACATGCCATACACGTTACAGAGACTTTTGGACATATAGGTACACACACGCACAGAACCTGTACAGAACCTGTGCTTACAGGATCTGAAAAGCACAAACACACGCTGTCTGTGGCAGCTCAGCAGATGTGACAGGACTTCTTGTTCCCTGGGCCCTCCAAAATTTGCTAGAGTGAGTCAGACAAGTAGCATAATGGGAGGAAACACTCTCTGCATGTCGGTCTGACACTGTCAGCAACTGATGCAGGGCCACAAAGGGCTTCCTCACATGATCACGGGAGCATGTTGCCTGTGCCCTACATGAAGCTGGTTCTGCCCCCTCCGTCCTCACAACCGGTTCACCTCTCCACAGGACGGAGCTCAGACCTGCGCAACACCATGAACAAGCCTCACTCATTCGCTCAGGATCCCACTCTGCACTGCCCTTAAAGATTTTAGGGACAGCTTATGAAGACTAGCCTTGGTAGCCAAAGGTAGTCCTGGTGACTACCAAGAAACCCCAACCTGCTGCTACTCTCAAGATCCATCCTTTTGCCTGTGTTATCCAGGGAGGGTGTTTTTAAGGAAATAACTATTTTTCCCATGTTTCAGCCTCAATTCCTCTGAGACTGGAAACACTACCATGAAGTTCTTACGAAGTCCAGAAATGATACCAAGGTGCAACTGGGCAAGATTAAATTCCGTCTACAAGTGATCACCATCAAAGACCAACTGACGCAAAGACCTTTATCTCATAGTAAAATCAGCATCTACTGTATACTTACGAGGAAAAAGAACATGCTGCTGTTTGAAGTCTTTAACACCATCATCTCACTATAGAAGTCTGAAAGTGTGAGGCTGCTTTCTGTTTCCAACTCTACACTTTGCTATGTTCTCAGAAACCAGGAAAATAGGCTGGTACAGAAGCCCTGAACTAACCCTAAAAAAGAAAACCCCTTGATTGTTTAACTGTCCTGTATTAACACTGTACAAATGTTAGAGATGTTTGTGACTTTGAAATGAAGATCAAATTTAAAATTAATATGAACCCTAAAACCTAATGCAAAAAAATAAAATAGTTTTTCTTTATTGAATAAATTGAAAACTGAAAAAAAATTTGAAATTTTGACACCTAAAGATTTTGTCCAAGAAGGTGAAATTTTTTCCTAGTTTTTGGGCTTGTAGAAATGCTTTTAAAAGAGACAATCTGAGCTGCAATAATAAAATGTTTTCAAGTCTCTGAATTCCTCACTGGACAGAGAAATTATCCATTCCCCCAGCTCTAATTACAAGTGGTGGGGGTCAGGCCTCCTACCTCTTTGGCTAAAAGCTGTAGAGGGTAGGTACATCATAACCAGTGCCCCACAGGTGGTTAACATCACCGCTCAAATCCACTCCTGAACTCTCTTTTTCACCAGTGGTCACGTGTATTTGCACTGAAGACGTGGGAATAGGCCTTTTGTTTTGTTATACCTCACAGATTGCCATAAAGGACCTCAGTCTCCTTTTTTCCCTTCTCCATCAAATAGCTCTCCAGGTTCATACCGTTGTTTCTACCCTGGTGGAGCATGAATCTTGTTACAGATGCAAGAAGTGCCCTCCAGTGAAGGCCGTACAGCCCATGAGTGCAGCTTTCACTAGCTTCACTCTAGAGCACTGATACAAACACCAACTATGACTGCATGAGAGACTCCATCTTCAGGAGCCCCTTGAACCATAGCACATTTGTGAGATGCTGAACTCAGTGATGAAATGTGTAATTTACAACAGGGTTTGCAGCATGAACTCTGTCCTGGCAGTCTCATGTCCCAGTCTGTGCAGCGTTCATGGAGACTGGGAGAGATGGATGCTGCAGAACTGCAAGAGCAAGATCCTCAGACCATTAAAAAATGAGTGTCAAAGGAATTCCAGGGGGAGCGGGACATGGTCTTAAACAAAGACTTGAGTTTGTTGATATGCAGGACAAGAGCATGAATGGACAATGAGTGCTTTGCTTTCATTTAAGACTCAGTAGACGTGGAAAGAGTCGTTCCTTACCTTGATCCATTCATGTGGTCATATTCCCTTTTTACATTGACCCGGACAGGCTGATTAATCCACTCCTGCTGAGGAGGCAGCGGGTTGATTTTGTGCGGCTGGCCATAGTCGGGGTTCCCTGAGGCCGTCATATCTGCCTTGGGGAGGTGAGTGGCAGCACCGTACGTGGAGTCAAAGAGGGACTGGTCGTCGCTCACCACCGACAGAGCCTCCTGAGGAGAAAAAAACCAAGTGCTCAGAGTCATGACTAAACCAGTAACTCCACTCTCATTCTCTCTTTGAGCTGGTGAGCACCTGCAAGGGCCCCACAGCTGCCCAGCGCTGTCTGAAATTGCCATCTGCCAGGATCGCAGATTGAATCAGATTCTTTGGGGTCCAGTAACCCGTATGCAAAACCGGTGGGTTGCTTTGCTGGCTGCTGTGTTGCTCTGGGTGGGGCAAGAGTTAAGGTTAACTTGACTTCTGCAAACAGTCAAGGTGGCTGCTGGGTGCGACACCGTTCTCATCGCTTGCTGTAACCAGCTTCATCTGCGATTTCATAGCTACCTGCCCACTTGCCTGCACTTGCTGGTCCAAACCCAACCAAAGAGATATGTAGTATGTAACATTTCTGGAGTGCCCTTTGAAGGTCTATACATCTTCTTTCAAAGGGGTTTGTGTGATGTTTATATTTTGAGGTTACTAGTGAAGGAGAAGCAGTCAGTACAGGTCAGAGTTATGGGTGTTAGTGGTGGGATAAAAAATGCATTACTTTACCCTTTTTGTTTATTTTGTGGGAAATGTAGGGCTCGTGAGTTACCAAACTCTGCATTTCTAGAAATGCTTAAAAACAGGAAATTGTTATCCGTTTTTTTTTTCCCCTTCCTGAAACTCCGAATGTTGACAAAAAGTTTTGACTATCAATTTCCCTGCGTTGATGCGCTTGGCTTTTCTAAATGAAGCGTGCCAGGCTCATACAGGCTTTGGCACCGGCCTGCCTTATTCAAAGTGCATCTGACAGGGTCTGCGTGTTCTTTATGGAGCTGAGCTAACCGCACATAACACAGCTGCCATTATGGCTGGTGAGCCAGAAACTGAACCAGGAACCTCCCAAACGAAAAGCACACACTACTTTAATGTGAGTTAATGGGGCAGACCTCCGAAACAAAGCCAGCAACAGACCCACCTACTCTGTGGACCGAGAATTCAAAAGACCCGTAACACTGATGTGCACTGAACACACAGACACTGCCTTTGCTCTGAAAGCTGGTGTGTTGCTAAACCCTCGGTGCTCAAAACCCACAGGACATAGTCCAAAACATGAGCTTTTAAAAATAATAAATGATTGCGCTCTCTCTCTCTCCCTCCCCCCAGTAGTCATTTCTGAGGTTAGTTTTGCAAACTTTTTCCACGACCAGGGAGGGAAACAGAAATTCTCAAAACTTAGAAAAGTGCAGCTGCTGGAATCCTCCGATTACACGAGAATCTAAGTGCAAATCAGATATTACCAGACTCGTGATATCATCACAAAAAATTTCAATAGTTAGAGTCTACTGGGTAAATATGAGAATCCCTCTCAGCTTGAAATTAACCCGCTCAGAAAGAAAGAGTCAGGTCAGTGCTCTGCATTTACAAATATCAGCACTTTTCTATCTCGGATCTCAGATCACGTAACCAAACCAAATAGGCCTCAGTAGCCTGGAGTTTAAGAGGGCCTGACTAAGCTCCAATTCAGGGCAACCCTCAAACATCTGTGTAAGTCCTGCTGAAATTACAGTATTTGCTATAAAAATTTTGTGAGCAACCTCTCACACTGATCAGCTGTGATGGTTATAGCTTTTAAACAACAAAAATGAGAGCTTTTACCCCACGTTGCGGAAAGGTGCACGTTGCAAGGAGCTCAGAGTGCGTTCATCCTTTCCAGCAGCTTGTTCTTGGTGGATCCACAACCTTTCAAAAATAACCCCTCCCTTTTTCTGCTTTAATTAGAGCAAGCTAGGGAGTGGAGGGTGCCCCTCGGAAGAATTTCCTTGTGGGGCAATCCTGGATCATCACAGCCTTGTGTCAGAAACTCCTTGAAGGGACTGAGACTTTCTCCAGGCTACAAACTTTGCCTGCGTAGAAAGGTACAGGGACACAAAATCTCCTGATGACAGCTCTTAGGAGAGACCAAGCCTTTCCATCAGGGGTCAGGATATTGTGCCTTGCTGCTTCTCTGATTTGCTGAAGCCAGGATATCAGGCAGGAATTCCTAAATGACACATCTTCTGTGAGCCGCTGCATCCTCTCTGTATAAAATATGCGGGGTTCCCTACATCATGGCATGAGGTGGGAGGTGAACCCCAAACACTCAAGGCGCTGGACCTACGACTGTCTAGATCAGTCTCAGCTATGCATTGATCTTACTGGTCACAGGCAGGGAAACCATGAGTACCTCTGCAAATTCATGAAACAGAATTTTAAAATGATTGTTTATAGCGATTTCCAGTCTAAAAACATACACAAAGTTGGCGTTTTTTAGGGGAACAATATCTGGGAAAATTCTTTTTCTGTCTAAAGCCATTTTTCTTCCGAAGAAAGGTTCTGACAGAAAAAAAAATAGAAAGCAGGGATCTTTCTGGCTATCCCCCCCAAAAAAACCACCACAAACCCACCCCGTAGAACAGCCCTGGACTAGGATCAATGATTAGGGTTGCATCCAAATACAACTATCTTTACATACACAGGCAAGTAGCACTTTTCTCTGATACACAGAATATCTGATGAAGAACTCTGCCTCCTCCGATAAGCATCTTCCTTGAAAGACAAAGCGGCTGCCGGGCCCTGCCTGCAGCAGTTAATGGGGACAGTGATAATCTCATAGGCAGCAGTTGCACCGAGAAAGCTGAGCATTTTGCTGCTTGGACGCAGACAGGCTGCAAACTCCACTGCCTTTAAAACTCTGTCACACACAGGAAAAGAAATTCAAACGCGATGGGTGCCGTCATGGCAGGCCCAAGTGGTGACTGAGCCAGGAATCGTTTGAGCTAAAACCCTGAGTTAGTTACAGCCACAAAAGCTACAGAGTGAAGGCTCTGGGGGAACTGAAGACACACAGAGCAGATCAGGCAGAGATAGCGGCTTCTAACACCTGCTTAGGACCGGGGTTGTGCATGCAAATAGCAAACAAGTATTGCTGATTGCATGCAAGGGAAGTTGGGTGGCACGACGCCAACCCCTGCTGCGATCAGCTTCCCGGCGTGTACGTCTACGGCTTAAGAGAAAAACAACGGGGTGGTAAGCAACAGGTAGCCTTTAGCTGGCAGGGTCAGGGTACGGGCACCACTCAGATGGTGTCCTAGCAGTAAGGACTACCTGGGACTCTCTTGGAAGAGGACAGGGCTCGGCTGGTCCTGCCAGAGTGTCAGGCTACAGACCCAGGTGGGGAACGTGTACAGCCTTCCTCGTACTCACTATCAAAGGCCCTGCTTGGCCAGATTCAGTTTTGAAGGACTAATCCGTTCAGGAAGTGTTTGGCTTCAGTTCTGGCTGAGGAAGAGATCAACAGTTAAATGGAGTACTGGAGGGTACGTTTCTATCCCCTGGAATCGAGAGTTATTTAGTGTTTGGCGACGGGCAACTGGGAAAACACATCGCGGCGCTAAAGGTGCTAACATAACCTAACCAGACAGGCCCCAGCTCGCCAGCGTTCCCCCCATGCCGCTGCCTCCCGGGCTGTGTCCTTGAGCTGGCCAGACTGAGTCTGAGACAGGGGTCTTGTGTGTATTATTCTGGCATATATGTTACATTATATTGCCTCTGGGAATAGCTTAGCTTCAGTTTTTCCAGTTTTTAATCACATTCCCGGCATAAATGTGGCAAGTCCTGTCTAGGGCAGCTCGCGGTGCAGTGAGAGGTGGGTTCAACTCCCTGCGAAGGGCAGCCCACCAGTGCCACAAATGAAAGGCTCCCATTGCTACGGCTGCTCAAACAACTGTGCTTAGACTTGGCACGCGCTTCTGGATCCCTTCGAGATGAAAATGTTATATGACTATTATTAATAACAGTTTAGAGCTGCGTGAGTTGAATTTGCAGTTTTCCTTTTTTCAGACAAGCCATCTAGACCCAGGGCCCAGGTCTAAGGCTACAGTAAGGTGAGGCACACGTTGATTTTGGCCCTGGGTGCTGAAGGAAAGGCAGCCTGTTCTCCTGGTCACACAGTGGGGAGGGCTGACAGTCACCAACGCTTCAAGCAAGGAATCCTGACTCCTTACTGCAAAATAGAGGTGGCACACAAGCGTTAGTAAAAGTTCTCAATTAATTAATTGAGCAGGACATCTGAGCCAATATATGAATGCAATGGGTCTGAGAAACAACCCCCAGGTAAAGGTCAGGGGCAACGGGGCAATGCGTGATGTGAATCATCATGCCAGTCCCTGGCACAGTCTTTGTTGCACTGATGGCTGCACTAATAAGCCACCCAGCCCTAGGATGTCCTGATGTCCTCACTAACCTCTAGAGGTTTGCCTTGGACAAGGCCTCTAAAAATTCAGGGGTTTAACCTTATCCCAATTTCACTGGCAAGGAAAGCTCACTCCGAGTTCCCAGTTCCCTTGTTTTGCCTCTGTGAGAAAGGTCACAAAAACAGAAGCTGGTGAGGTGACAGTAGTCACTGCTCTCATCCCAGATACACCCCAGCGTCTACAATAATGGCTCTTTCCAGGTGCACGCAATGCATTTTCACCAAATATTGACTTTGAGCTCTTTACATTCACTTTTCTGGCCATAACCACATTTAAAAGGCATTGCTAAAGATCAAAGGTTCATCCTCCTCCACAAAGTCTGACTTACAAGAGAAGAAAATGCTGAGTACTTGAACCATCATGCCATGCACGGAAAGATTAATTCCACCTCTAGAGGGGTGACATTTTTCTTTCCTTTTCTTTTTTGTCACCACTCTTAGTCCTGTGAGAAAACCACTCCAGAAATATTTTTGCAAAGAGAATGTTACCGACAAATCCACTGTCTGAAGAGCCCAGATGTATGATGCAAAGCACCAAAATATGAGGTACCAGCACCAACTGGCCTTACACATGGCTTGAGGTTAGCACAGAGGATCTATTCCTTGAATAGAAATGACTTTGGCTCTGCAGTTCTACAAGTCAGCATTTCTGCTGCCAACATCTCATACAAGCAGAAAAGAGATAACATCAGACTTACAAGAAAATGAGTCAAATATAAAATTTAAAAAGGAGCAGAGTCTGTGTTGACCGTGGGGCAGCAAATTCGGATGGATTGGGCACTGAATTGGAAGGCAAGAAGGCAGAATATTATTCTCATCCCTGCCCTTGATCTTTGGCATAACCTTTAGCAAAGCCTTCCCCTGTCCGTGCCTCTTTGCTCCCTTCAGTCCTCTGTTGCCCCGATCCATGCACACTGCAAGCTCTGTGGGGCATCGAGCCTCAGCCAGTGCTGTTACTGGAACACAAACAGGAATCTTTCGGGTAATTCAAAGCAAGGCCTGCGCTGCAAACACACACTTGAATATATCCAGTCTTCCCAGTACACCCAGCCAAAACAAAAAGGTAGACCTCTGCAGCTTTTTCAGCACACTTTTCTTGAGGTTTGCTCACGCTACTCCACCTTCCTTATGGATATCGTGTGATTGGTGCCGGAACTCCACACAACTCCCCCTGGAAAATTATAATCATAGGCATTTTATTGCTACCAACCACAATCCAATCTCGTGCCCTTCGCAATCAATTTAAGGCCTGCCTCTGCAGCGGAGGAGTTGCGGACTGGAGCTAGTACCAGAGATCCATCATAAGACTGTGGTGAAACCAGCAGCCTGAGCGCCCTCGCTGCCAAATCACATTGCTCTTTACCTCTTCTGTCTGCCTGCAGCACTGCACAGTGACCCACAAACAGTTCTGCTCACAGCATTTTCCAGCTTAACCAGTGGCATTTGGGTTGTGGCAACCCAATTGCTGGTAACCCATGCCACAGAGCTGTCCCTGCCCAAGGAGGAGGGACAGGAGGAGATGCCGTCTTGCTTTCTCCGCTGCAGCAGCAGGAATAAGGATGAAGGAGGAAGCAGCATATCTTTAAGACAAAGTTTCTGCAGATTTGAGGGTTTCTTTTTGTATAAAGGAAGGCTTTCATTGAATTATTGTGATGACAACCCACACTGCAGTAATTTTGCTCTTACTCTAGACTGGAGACCTGCTCAAAACTACAAAGCAGGTCAACTACCTGGACAAATCATGATGGAAGCTCAGGCTGCCTTTCTTTGGCTTTCCACCCAGAGTACTACATCAGAGCGTAACTTGGCAGTCTTAGAATACAGCATCATTTCTTCACAACTCAAATAAATGGGAAACCACAACTTAGTAACTCACGCTAGGGGGAAACAAAGCAGGAATAAGATAGGCATAAATAGCAAAAACACACTGAAATTAACCAGCTAAAAAATGGGGCAAAATGATTTTGTAAAATTTCTCATAAGGCAATATATCTTCCTTTTTTATGTTCATTATTTCCATGAGATTTCATGCCAAGCAGGTAAAGAAGGCTGCTTAAATGAATGCTTTATTATTTTGATCTCAAGATTCCCAAAACCTGACTCAAAAAGGAAAAAAAAATAATTAAATCCTGCTTCTGCACTTGACTTTTCAGGAAAGCCCTTGACTTCATGTACACGTTTATATGATCTGGACCAATGACTTTTTTTCTCAGTCTAGACTTCACATAAATCGGTTTTGAGCCTATTTTGGTTTGTTTCCAACAGGCTCAACACCAAATGAGAATAACCAGGTCCCAGTACTCCTCCCCAGCAAGTTGCTGCATTAGGGCTGATGATAAAGAGGTTTAGGGGCACCAGCCCCTGGGAAATCTCCAGGAGGTGCCTCTGTGCGGTCTCAGCACAAGGACCAGGAGAGGATGTGAAAAAATAAAAGAACCTGCCCAAATTACTGCTGTGGCCTCTTGACCTCTTAAAAGTAATATGGTGAAAGCTGAGGCCAGAGAGACTGGACGTGTCTGATAGGTGGTCACATCTCCATCATCTAAGTTCCTAAATCCTGGAGTCTGCAGCTCTTTAAAGAGAAGGCAGCCGGGCTTTGGAGCATGCAGCATCCTCGCCAATCTCCCATCCCCAGGCCCATAGATCCGAATTTCCCTAAGCACTCCTACCCCTCTCCGGTGCTTCACACCCTGCTGGTACTGGTACACACTGGGAGCAGTGGATGAGCTGTCTGCCCATAAGCAGATGAGGGACAAATCACTGTTCCCAGAAGGTTTGGGAGAATTCCTGCCCAGTGCTGCCAAGCAAGGTAAGATGATTTAGGATGAGTACCAAACCTTGGGGGTAAAATGTTAAGGCTGTTAAAAGTGCTGGAAGCTTTGCCATTGGCATGGCTTGAGCCAGGTTCCATTTTTTGGCAGCTAATTTAACTCCATGAATTAATCAGCATAACTGTTAGAGGTCTATACGATCTCTCAATATCTTTTCCAAGCCATATCATGTTTCCAGAAAATCAGTCAGCCTTTCCCATGTATTAACGCTCTCCTTGGCCAATTTACTGAGCTTTTATCCCCACTGATCTCTGCTCACAGCTTTTCTGCTCCAAAGTTGCCCATGCTCACTAAGAATAACTTGCCACTGTGGGGGCGATTGCTTTGCAGAGCTGGGCAGTCAAACCCACCTACCCCTAGTTCACCTTCCTTTTAACTTTTTCCCCTCACCCTTGTAAAATAATTGACTTGCCCTGAGCAGATGCATTTGTAAACAGAGACACATGGATATAACTGTGAACATACACACTTCAGTAAATATTATTGTAGCATTTTTATGGTCTTTTCTGCTGAAGACACATGGAGGCAAACTGCAAGATGGTTTCAGAGTCTGGCTTCCTGACAAACCCAAACTATCCCGAAGAATAAATGCAGTCTTCTGCTCCGCAGAAATTCTGTGCTGACCTCAGCTTTGTCCTGAAGCACCCACTGCCTGACTCCTCTCCTTGATGTGGTGCCAGAAGTTGCTTTTCCGTGGCAAATATTTCATCAGGAGTTTGCAGACTGACCAAGCACTTTGCTTCAGAAGACTGGAGCTCACTTTAAACTGCATTTGCCTATTGCAATAGTGCCACCATTTCTCTAAAAGGAGAGCTTTTTGGTGGTATTTTTGCTCACACCAGAAACTGACACTATATAACGATCCTGCTGGTTTTGTTTTCCACATGCAAAGAGCAATCAGATCTTTTCAATATCAATGATTCACCCTAGAAAGGAAAACGATAAAATGAGAAACCCAAAAGTACTGGGGAGTTTGTCATGAGAGAGGATATGTCACATCTATGTGCCTCCTCCTTAACAGGTTGCCTGGAAAAAGACATGAAGCGGGGTCTTAAAAGCATGAAGGAATAGGTGCGAACCACCAAATCTTATCTTTTCAGTTGGGGTTCCTACTGCCAAAGCGTTGGAACCTGTAAAATAGTGTTCTCCCAGGAATGCAAGATCTGGGAGGTGGCAGTTTAGAGAGACACAAATATTTCAGGTTCCTCTGAGCTCTGACTCACCGCTACACCAATGCCCATTCATTATTTTTTATTTCACTTTGATACCATTGTCCCAGTTACATTCACAAACACCGCAGTCGTATCCTGTTTTGTTCTCTGACACCATTCCCTTCACAATCGCAGGAAGCCCATCAGGAAACATTCATCGGGTGCTGTTATGTTTCCATCCGCAGAGAACAAAACATGCACTTTCAGCCCAAGATGACTTATTCCAGACTAAGGAAAAACAACAGCATGAAAGAATCAAAGCAGAGTCTCCAGGAGAGAGCGCAGTATGTGCTTCTCCCCTGAAACAGGGGTAGGAGTCCCGAGCAAAGCTCAACGCCTCTTACCCAGGGAATGCTTAGCCATGGAAAGGTTCAGCCAAAAGGAAATAAAAGGCATAATCCATCACTGACATCTACGGTGCATATTGCAAGGTCTGGACACTATATCAGAGGGGGCAAACACAAGTCCAACGCAGCAGCTGAATCCTAAACCAGATGTGGCTTGAGATTTCAAATGTTAAGTCTCGAGTCTATTTGCGCACTGGGTTTGGCCCCAGTCCCTGAGCTACGTTTGGATTAAATCTGTGTTCAGGGTCTCAGCGCTCATGATATTCAGAGCATAAATTGAGTGTTTCAGCCCAGAGCTGGTTACTTAGGCTTGTTGTCAAGGGTGCATCACATGAAGTATGGAGATAAGAGGAAATGAGGGAGGTGGTTCAGGACTCATAGGAACCTATTTCTTCCCCAAGAAGCATACGCGTATGCTCGATAGAGGACTGGGAAATTGTTATCTGCCTCTTAACCAGAAAAACTGGCAATTACTGGGATGAATAAGTCCCAAGGTTGAGAATTTCAAAAAAGCCTGAAGTTACACAAATCGCATTCACACTTAGCAGGAGTTGGGAGCCACAGTCCCTTGAATCCCTCTAAACTATTAGGTTTAAACCTGATGAGACAGACCAGCCGAAAGAGAAGCAGTAGCAACAATACCCTGACCAAGGTTTTCCATTTCCTTTGCCCATTGATCCTGGCTGCAAATCCAGGTGCCATCCCTGCCCAGCTGAGTGCTTCATAAAGCCGTGCATTGATGCCTTCTGCAGAATACCCAGCCTCTGCTGGCTCCTTATCCAGTTCCCAACTGGTCTCCTCCACTTGGCAGCGGAACTGAGGGCTGCCACCCTGCTGGGATGGCATGGATCTGTGTTTTCCTTGTGCACCGAGCCCAGCCCCTGTGGCTCCAGTGACGAGATTGTTTCTGCATACGCCTATAGGAAAAGCAGAGATTTTGCGAACAAGCCCGCTCATGGCATTCCAAGGAAAACAGCTCAGCAGGATTACACTGAGATATTTTCTTTGTCAATCTCAATCGAGATACTTGAACAGGAAAACCCAGTTTACACCACTGGAAGTTCCCAGGGGCTTTTCATTTCTTTACAAAGAAACACTGCTGTTTTAATTCCAGTGCAAGAGAAAGGTCCTGGAAGGATTCAGGGATAGCCATCGCTCTTACCTCTTGGACAAAGAGTTATGGGTCCAAATCCCATGCTGGCACCTGGGCTGGAACCCAAGGTTCACACCACAACATAAAAAGGACTTGACAAGGTGCTGTTCTTCCTGGGGATAGCAAACATCATGGAGGAAAGACCACCCTACCAACACTCAAGTTTAAGGAAACTGCAAGGGTAAAATAGCTTCTGATGCCTAATGCTATAGCAAAGATACTGCTGAAGACAAACATACAGACTAAACATACACATTTGACTTCATCTCTGGTGTCCCATCTACTAGAATCAGGCAGTGAATGCTGCCTCCTGGCTAACTCAACAGCAGAAGATGTAAGAGTAAAAATAAAATAAGAAAAGCTCTTTTACAGCTGTGTCTCCATTCTCAGTTTCCCTATTGGTATGATGCCTGCCCCTGAAAGAGCTCACATTTTGTGGAGTGCTCCAATGTCCTTGGAAGAAGGAGGTGATAGAAGTGACAAGCATTATCCTAGGGCTAGAACCACTAGACAAAAGCAAAACTCACTCTCCTCTGAGGCTGAACAAAAAAATTACCAAAATCTCTTATCAGTAACCATTAACAGAAAGTCTGTTGGTTTTATCAGCGTGTACTGAGAAGGGCTTGGAGCCTTGCTCAGATAAATGAGGTCTCTTGCTACTGCCACCTCAAGAAGTCTGCGCTCAGGGACAGTTTTCCACACCTGGGAGAACTAATGGCTTCTTCTCCCCAGCTCCCCTCGGCCTGGTGAAGCAGAGCAGGGAGGCGGAGGTCATGAACGAGTTCATGGCAGGGAGTTTTGTGTGTTTTGCTGCTGGGAAAGCGGGAAGAGGCAGAGCACAGGGGCACCGGGGGTTTGGGAGGGAGGGAGGGAGCTGGGAGCCAGCAGTCAGATCCCAGCACTGAGAGCGATTCAGTGCTGTGGCTTTAGGAGGTCGCTCAGCCCTGCATCCCTCTGCCAGAGGTGATGCTAAAAACACGTATACACAAGGGCCAGTTTGGGGCTATTCTGTCAGGTTTCTGTCATCTCTAGGACCTTTGCTCAGACCTCCACAGGATCCATGTTATCCCTAAGCAAATCCCCACCTGTAGCAATTAATGTCATGGTTTTCTGGATTTTGTTTTGCTTTGTTTTGTGGGGTTTTTTTTAAATGAAAATCATTAGCTCTGGCTTGATAAATGAAATACGGGGCTGTCAGGCTCCTACTTTCCTAGCAATGTGCCTAATTGACAAAGCCAGTATCTCAGGGGTGCCACACAGACAGACATGAGGTTGTGACATGAATTTTACAGCATGGGAACCAACACAAAGCAACCAAACACTCTGCTCAAAGTCATTTGGAAGACTGTAGATAAACCAAGATTAAAACCTAGGCCCCCCAAAAAAGCGTGCTTTCCTACAGAAAACTGGACTGCCTTTACATGCAGCACTTTGTGATGTTTTCTGAGATGCCTGCAGTATATTTTCCTTTTGTTGAAGAGTTTCTTACACTTGAATCATGCTAACATAAATAAGAAGCAGGCCTCTCGGCACATCTCCATGTTCGTAGAGGAGCTGATATGGCTGGTCTTATCTCTAACAGGGCAAGTCCCCTGAGCTGTGTTGAAAAGCCTTTTATCAGATGCAATTTAAAGAGAGCTCTTTCTGAGATGTAGTTCTAGCAGCTCTGGCAGGAAAGTGGGGCTTCTGACTAAATCTCCTCTGGTTTTGTTTAGCATTGGGGTGAGGGAGTAGGACAAGGTCCTATTTGTGGGGCTGGCAAGACAGGGCTGCTCCTTGCGCCTTCCCTGAAACACCGCTCTGCTCCCTCCGTCAGAGGAAAACCCTGTCAAAAATGGCTTAACGATCTTCTAATATTTCCATGCAATTAAAGGCCACATCTGTCTCACAGACCCCGTCCTCCTTTGCTAATGTACAGACATGAACTAAACAGTCTGTCTTGTCGATTCGCAGGGTAACAAAGGGGCCTATTCATAACACAGGCACTTTGGCTATTTTGTGTGTGTGAAATGAAATAGAGTTTGCATTTGGAGAATAACCTGTGTTGGAGCTAGCAAGAGATTTCTGCTCTAATAAATCAATCAGTTTTACCGGCTAATAAAATAGCCCCCCTCCTAATTTTGACTGTGCTAACCAGACAGCCACCCTACAGAGAGGCAACGACGGTTTCTGTGCAGAAGTGAGACCCTATTAAAACTCTTAGGAGGATTAAAAGAAAATAGATATCAGCTTGGCTGGAATTTTTCAAGCAGCTCGAGAGAAGGAGTTATCCCCTGCACCAGGAATGTGGGTGTCATCTCTGTGGCCTCGGCTGTGCTGGTCAGTGGGTACACAATTTACTCCTGTCTTTAGCTGGCTCGGAGCTGGGTACGGTTCTGCTCTTGCCTTTGCTGAGTTCTTTCTGAAGAAAATGGGAGCATTGCAGAAAAAAAACCCAACCAAACAAAAAAACGACAACCAGCCCCCCTTCAAAGACCCGTTTCTGATTTGTTAATGACATTGAGGGCTGAAAAAAAAAGAAAACAAATTGAAGCACATGTTGGCATCGACCCAAACCAATGCCAACATTATGTTTTGTCCTGAGTAAGAGTTTCAGGCAATACCTGCCCATTTTACCAGAGGGACAGGGCAGTGCAAGGAATATATTACTGCTTGTTTAACATTTTGCTTATAAATGCCTTGGGGGAATGGGCTGGTAGGGTTTTGTTCTCTTTTCTGAGCCCAGCACCTTGGCACACTGGGCCATATTTGGTCATGGTCTGTATCTCTGCTGTCTTAGTGCTTTCACAATACAAACAAACACACTAATAATGTTCACACCTCAACATACCTCATTTCCTCAGCTCTCAAGTGAGCAGGAAGTGTACAGGAAGCACAGAAAAATGGTCCTGTGGTTTCAATACTAGAGCGATATTTGGGACGTGTGGGCTCATTTACCATTTAGGCTCCAAAATTGTTTGTTCAACTCCAGTGAAAGTTCTCTGTGTAAAATGAGGGGCAAAAGTGGGTGCCAGGGCCACAGGGTAATAGATGGACAAACCTAGAATGTGGTGAGATACCATTTCCCTATCCTGAGAAAATTATGGAGGCTGTGAGAAATTTTCCAATCCTCATGTTGGGCAGAAAGTCAAAATGATTATCCAGAGAAGTCCACCTTAAGATAACTGGAATATTTTGTTTCAGATATTCTGAATGTTTTGTTGCAGTTTTAACCTTTTCAGTATTCTTAAAATATTGCAGTTGGCTTTTGTTTCTAAATAAAGAGTCGTTTCAAAACAAAACTTGTAAAACTTGAGAAAGCACCAAGTAGGGCTTTCAGCAAACTGTCAAAAATCAGCCTTTCCAGTGAATCAAGAGGGCTTTGATAAATTTGCATCTTTCTGATGAAAAAACACTAAGTTGAAAAAGGTCAGACCGTGTCTAACAAGAATCTTGTATACGTCCCGGATACAAACAGCATTTGGAGACAGGGCCAAATTGAGGTGTTTTAGGCTTCCTACCAAGCAAAGCCAGTGGACGTTTTGCCTTTGTCTTTGGGGTGATGGATGATCAAACCTTCCACGTAGCTGTTGGCATATTCGTGCACTTAAACGTGAATGCATGAATGATTCCGACTCAAACGCACACAGTATGCGCTATCTCTCCTGGCAAACTTTCAATATCTACGCAGTTATAGCCTGTAGACTTTTAATAATATTTTAAGACTTTGCACAGACACCTAAAGAAGCAATGAGGTGCTTAGAAATATTTCAAGAAAATCTATGTAGTTCTTAACCCTAGAACTATGCCAGATTCCTATCCTGGAGGGAAGTGGAGGTCTCCAAGAGACACAGGTAAGGGCCAAATAAAAACTGCAGCCCCCTTCTGGGGTACCTGACACAGCCTGGACCGACCAGCTCTTGCAAGCCTGACCTGCATCCTCCAGGTCTGATTTTCCTCCTGGTTCTCAACACCTTGGGAGTACAGGCACAACGGTGCTCCCTGTCAAGGCACAGGTTCTTACTGGTTTGGAATAGTATCACATGAACATCCAAGGGCAGAAGCATGTCTTTCTTGTGGCAGGTCTAACAGTCACTTTCCTCATCAGCGTCCTTTTAAGAGCAAGATTTTTGCCAGCCAGTGCTCAGTAATTCAGCAATGCCTCTTCGTTAGCTGCCCTGTTCCCGTTAGTTTGTGATGATGATGGGGACAATAAATGGATTTGAAACGTTGCTTCAGATGATGTGTATGGGATGAACAGCAAGACAGAAAATCAGTTCCTCACACACAGTGTAGCTTTGAGGGGATCTGGCGTCTGTTGGGTGATAAAACACCTTAGAGCTGCTACAAAACAGGGGTAATAGTGAAAGTGACCTTTTGGGTAAAGCACTTCAAAATTAATGGATGCAAAAGACTGCGTGAGAGCTAGGCATGAACAATCCAGAGAACACAGGAAGAAAGAGCTCATATTAGTGTGTCACACACTTACTCACACAGCAATTGCAGTTCTCAGAAGAAAGCTATAAAGTGGGGATGGCGGTATTACAGCAGCACTTCAAGAGATTTTGAGAGATATTAGGGCCTCCTTTGTGCCTTGGAGCTGTGCACATTCAGCTCTTCCCCCAGACTCACTCTTTTTGGATGGGAATGAGAAGGTAAAAGATCAGAAACCCCAGAGCTGGCTTGCAATAGTCACTGACTGAAGACATGGGCACCCACTGTTTGGCTACACCATAAAAGCTCACAGAAAAATTTTTGCTTCAGAGGTACCTGTTAATATACCACAGAAGGCTACATGATCAGCAGTCTGGCATGCACCGGTTAATACAGCTAACGAGGGATCAAAAATAAATATTAATGTTGCCAAACCCCTACCTGCAGGTGCGAGAATAGACTGGCCTACCTGGAAATATGAGTCATCTCCCAACAAGAGCTAGTGGGGCAAAAGCTCCTATGTGGTAACGTGCTAACAATACAGATAAACGTAGGTGTGGGGAAGCAGAGACCGTGGAGCACCTTCTCTTCTGTTTTCACAGGAGAGCTGGGCAGTCTCAATTAGCTTCTGAGAGCTACAGATCAAAACAGACCATCAGACCATGTCTCTGAGTTTAGAAAAACAAAGAACTGTAGGGGAAGCAGCTGTAAAAAGAAATGGCAATGGTTTAAGCTCCCTCTTTGGTTGTCCTTTCCAAGCACTTGGTGTCCAAATGGTCTGTCTCACCCTCCCAGAGTGACATGCCTGGAGCGTGGCCCATAGCTCCGCTGCCACGGGTATCTAAGGTTGGAAAGGACCTCTGGAAAACATGGCAAGATACGTTCTACACGTCTTACACTGACGTAATTACAGATGCTCTGCTCTCCCCTGCTACTTCTTCATGTCACAGTAGACGTAACACATTTAGGAATGCCAGAGGATGCCAGGGTTAATCTCCAGGGAAACAATTTTTTTAGTATCATCAAAGAAATTGTTAGTGGGTGTTGTTAAAAGTGTCAAAATATTGCCTTGCTTTATCTCACATACTAAAGGTCACATTTAGGGGTAGATTTCACACCACTTTTCTCACCTATGAAAAACTTTTCTTTAACGTACAATCAAACAAGACACAAAGACATCATTCACTGGAAGTCAAACGGCACAACTGTACTAAAATCAGGCTGAGCGCCCAATTATTTGGATTCTCATGACACTGCTTTAGACGCCAAGCCATCGTGTGAGATGGGAGGAAGGTGTTTTCTTTAGGGTCATCTTAAAGGGCATAAATATGAATTGGGCAAGCAAAATACATTTTATGCTTCATTTAAAGCTTTTGAAAATCCCACTCTCTGCCTTAATTCAGTTAATACAGAAATTGTATGGAGGTAAAATCTCAATGAGCAGGAGCAGGCACGGAGCATTCTGTCTCTGTTTCATTCATCAGGTCTTTTTTCCCCCATTCTTGCCTGCTATTCCCATTTCCTTCCTTGCCTTTCACATGAAACATATCCATTGCACACACCCACTCTGCCTCGTTTGTTCACATTCACAGACAAACTGTTTTAAAATGATCTTTTTAAAGAATAAATTTCTTCTGAGCATATTTTTTTCTCTTCTCATGGACAGCAGCAAACAGATTGGCTCTTGGGGCCTGGCTCCTTTCACTTATGGGGCAGTTTCTCCTGTTTGACCAGGCTAAGATGGCAAAACTCTCTTCTTTCACCATGTTCTCATAGAAACTGAAGGAACAATTTATAACTGCTTTTGGTGAATGAAGATGGGATTGATTATCTGATTAAAACTGACCACATAGGTAGAAGTCAGATCCAAGCTTAGTAAGGCTGGGTTTGTTTTTCACTGTAGGAGGAAGCTTTTTAAGACTTAAGCAGTACAATATCTTCTTTGGAGGCACCCACATTCTTTTTTATATATGGCCCTAAGTTTTTGGCTTAATTTAGATGGAAAGTCTAAGCCATTCGGCAAATATTCATAATCCAAGCTTTTAGCTTGTTCTGTGTAGTAAAAAGCACATTGCCAACATTATTTTAAAAAATTACCGGTTTGAATGAAATTGCTGTGTTAAAAATTGTATAGTTACAGGAATTTTCAGTCTAGTGCTCTGAAAACTTAATTCCTACATTAGAAGTCAGGGATCTCCCTCTGCAGTTTTTTTGCTTTCTCCTCATTGTATTTATGTAATTAACGAGCAGACGCGAGTGTAACTTTTCCTTCTGTTTCCAGTAAACTAACAAATCCACTTAAACAAAATATACAATACAGTAGATCTCAAGCATAAAACATCCAGGAAATAGTTTGCCTTTTTGCTCATCTCAATTGATATTTTAAGGTGTGTTTAATTTCCTTTAAGTACGACAGTCAAAATTAAGAATGTGCATAAATTGAAATAACCTGGGATGAGAAATGTATGTGACAGTGACTCATGATATTCAGCTCAACTCATCTGTTCACTAGCACAAGTTTACCCTTTTGCTGCCCTAAATTCTTTAAATAAAGAAAGGAATATCGCTTGATTCATTAATGATGAATGTTGTGCTTAATGGAACAAACGACAGGTTAATTGACAAAAAATGCATTTGTTTAGAAAGAAAAACACTTTTTTACTCAAGCCCATAAGACAATTAATGAGAGAAGCGGAGAAGAAGGTTAATGTATGTGTTACTCTGTGGATTATAGTCACACCCTCGCCCAGACACAAACCCTGCGCAAGCTGCAGTAAGAACAACAGGAAATGGCCTGGGGTATTTATAGCATTATTGTGTTTATCCTGAAGTGATGTTCTGCACAGATTATTATGAAGTTTTTCGTGGGAGAGGATACAGCTTGTGTCAGCTGGAGATTTGCATGCACTTCACCCAATATGCTCTCGGCTAAACTTGCACAGTCTCCTCTCTATCTTTCTTTGCTTTTTAAAGGTTTGCTGTACGCTAGGACATCTCTGCAGCTGACACCATGGGCCAACCCCCGCAGCGCAAACAGGAACCCTGGTAACCAACATGTTTGGCCTAAACCTATTTGTTTCACCAGATTTACAAATCCACAGTGAGATATCATGAGAAAAAAACAAAACCCACACATGTCAGTGGTCTTGAATTTCCGAAAAATGCAGTCCATGCTACACCAAGACAAAAATTCTTCTGTGCGTTTTGGGTCCTATTAACAAAGAAATCGATGACACCAAAACTCTTCTATCAGAACCCAGTGCTTGCTATTCAGGACAGATGATCCACTCCTGGGATTCTGTTTGTTTGGAGAATTATTTCCATGTCCTTTATTTTCAGGTAGGGTAATGAAATACCTTCCCATTTATCCCTTTCTCCTGAGGAGGCATTCAGCATAAAGTAATAATTTTCATTAAAAGATCAGCTACATGTTCCCAGCCTCTGCCTTGCCCTCTTTCTGCTGATTTGGACATTGTAAGGAGACCTTTTTCTAATTCATTCCCATCGTCTAAATTTGGTCCAAAGTTTGCTAGAGAAAAAAATACACATACAGGAGATGAAATAGATAACAAAACAACTCAATATCTCTGTAGGGTAAAAAACCCTCCACCCGCTCACAAAGCCTATGCAAGCATATATCCATCTATGCAGATGAGAGATACAGAATAAGGAACATTAAAATAATGATAAAAACCAGTGTAACTCAGGAAGCAAAGAACCTGTTATTACTTCATTGTCAGAACAGTTTTTTCTTATCTTAGTCACATCTCCTGAGGTTTGCTCAACTCATGAACGTTCAGCTCATTTCTTCGTTTACACCCCATGATCTCTAAAAACCTCGATTAAAAGCAATCAAAAAAATCCATCATATGACACTTAGGCCATTTAGAGCCTGTGACAGTTATTAGCAAATGTTAACCTTTCCTTTAAGAAAACAGAAGGAAATCCTGCTTTAATTTAAGCTTTCAACCATCAACCCCCTCTATCTCTGCAGTAAATCAGAGCATCTCCATGATGCCATTGTTTGCAAATATAATAAGTCTTGGGTTTGTCTGTTTAAAAAACAAACAGCAAGAGAAAAGCATCAGGAAGCCCCTGTGAATGGGAGCAACGCTGCATTTCTGTATGTACTGCGTTAATGAATGCAATTGAGCCAATATCCGAGCAAAGCTTGTTCCTATGAATACTGTTCAAATCATTATCAGTTCTATTAGCGCTTCATTATGGTTGCACTGATCGAGACCAGATTTCCTGGGCTAATTTGCATCATATTCTGACAGGTGCTAGTCCAGGTGTCCTATTGTCATTCTGAATTAATAAACATGATTCAACCCCCTCTTTTTATCATTTGTGTGATAGAGGGAATAATAGAAATGGAATGGGCTGAGGGGCGCAAAACAACGCATCTGACTTCATCTCCCAAAAAGGCCTTTCCTGGGCTTTTGCCAGGTTTAATTTTAAAATGCCGAGCTCACACACCACTTCCTCTGCATCACCTACCTGCCAAATTACCTCCATCCAAATTACCTCCCCGCACTGGCTCGTGCCTCAGCCTTTGGGCAGGGCTGCCCACAGAACAAGTTTGATGGTGCCCCATATTAAGGTTTCTTTTTCCATCAAGTGAACTGATTAGAGCACAAGCCAAGCCCGACTGTCTGATTTGCACAGCCCTGCTCTGAGGTATAAACCTACTTGGATCTTTTCGTAGTTCTTAAAGTCATCGCTGCGCATCCTGGGCACTTAGACCTGTTGGCATCTGCAGATTCTACCCAGAACGGACCCAGCACCGGTGTCTCTGCATCGCACTTCACGCCGTTCTGGTTCAGAGCAGCTGGGAGCACCCGTGTAGACATGCACCAAGGGCTTTTTAATTGCACATAATCTTCATTAAAAGCCTAATTGTATTTGTAGCTGGGTTTTTAATCTTTTTAGGACGTAATTTCTAGCTCTTCCCTGTGATCCTAAGAAACTCACTTTTATTAAATAAATGCTGATATACTTATGTAATTAGAATGCAATTCAGGATTTCCAGATGAATACCAAATACCACAAGAGCTGGCAACAGCATTGCCATGTCATCCGGCATTTCTCTTTCAGTCCTTCTACAGCAGTCGAATAGCCCCACGCTGTCCTGTTTCTCACTTCTCTTTGGTACACTCTTACTTCTCAAAGCCCCTCCGGCCATGTGGTGTCCAGAACCAAATGCCTTCTGACAAGTACACTCATTTCATACAGAGTGTTTATTAGGAGCCCAGCTTGGTGACACAAGTATTAATGCAGAGGCAGCTCACAACTGCACTGGCCTTGTTTGCTGTTTTCACCTGCCTTATAACTCTCCTCAGCCGAATTGCTCTTCTGATTTCTCAGGTTTTTTAAGGCAAAGAGGAAACGCATTTCAGCCCAATACCAGGGCTGCCCTCTTAGTCCCTGGGTGGGTGCAGAACTTTCCCTCCCGCTTTCTGCAGGGGCATCTCACGTGTTTCTTTGTGTTACTCAAATCACACGCCTCTTTCCCCACGTTTAATTTACCTCAGATCTTCATTGCCCTTCTAATTTGTAATATAGTTGTCCAACTGAAAATAGAGGAGGCAAACCCCAGGCTTTCTTCATCACCTTCACTAGAGTGGGTTTACAACAGCTGAAGCTCCAGCTGTTTGTGTGCAAGGAATATACCTGAATTTCCTAATATTTCTAGAAATTTGTTCCACCTTGCCTCACTCCTCTAAGGCATGACTAGAGAGAGAAAACCTGGACTTCATGGTACATTTCTCAGCTCCTGCGCTAAGGTCCTGTGTCCACTTCCCCAAATAAGATGAGGAGCACTCATCTAAGCCAGGCAAATGCTCATGCCCAGGAGTGCAGGTGAATGACCACATCAGGAGACCAGGCCGCCTGTCTGGCCCACCTTGTGCATCTTCTTATTTACCTTGTGCATCTTTTTAATTAAGGTGAGTAAAGAACCAGCCTAAGTGAAACACTCACATCTGTGATCAGGGTTTCCACTCCTGCAACGCCCCCGCACCCAACCGCACTCCATGAAGCGGGGGAAGGCTCTGAGCTTGCTCAAAAGGCAAAACTCATTTTAACTGCATTTTCTCTCCCCTTTGTTTTTTAAGAATCAGCTTGCAACAAATGGCACTTGCTAAATGACTGTCTAACAAGACAAAATGGTGCAAGCCTCCCGGCGTACCCCCCGCTAGCTGGAAAGCACTTGTCCTTAGCAAGCCAGGCGCTCGCATGCAGAAGAGCTTCCTGGTTCTATAGAGCATTGAGAGACAAGAGCCGTGTCTTGTTATTGCAGCCTCTAATGAAAATTTGCCTGCCACGTATCCAAGTGTGATCTGGAAGCAGATTTGCACCTGTCTCAGCAGGCTGAAATCAAACAATAACAGCGCTGAGAGAGCAGGGTGGTTAGCAAGCCGCAAGGGCAAAGCCAGCGGGTGAGAGCCCCCTTGGTACGCCTCTGCTCTGCTGCTGCTCATCACACTCTTTTAATCACATCATCAGTGCAAGGATTTTTTTTGTGCTTTACACACACGTTATATACCTTTCTGCTCAGGAAAAGCAACACACAGCTAACATGACCTTTGCATGTTTGATTATCAGGGCTGGAAAGAACAAAGCGTCCAAGAGAGCGTGTAGCACCGAGCAGACGATGGCCACTGCTCTCCCATAAGCTTCTGGAAACAAGTGGTAGGGGGGCAGTGACCACCCTTCCTGCTCCTGCTGAGGGGCTGTGGCTACCCAAGCTCAACACAATGTGTGGCGAATGAGATTTCTGTTACTGCAATTGGTTTAGGTTATACAGGCTTCAGAGCAGAGACTGGTTTTTTCTGGGTTTCATAAGTGACTAGAACATTTTATGTCCTATAAATAGCGTCTTTCCTTTGCTAGTCGCAAAAACCCCATCTCTTGCATCCAGCTGCTTTGAACTGTATTTCAGAGAGGATTTTCTACTGACGTAATGGGCACCTACGGAATTCTTTATCCAGGGCTTACAGCGCTTGTTGTGAAGATTTGTCAGTTTTCAGCCTTACCTCAGAAGAGCGTTACCTATTATTATTTTACAATTAGGAAAATCAAGGCACAGAAACCTCTAATGATTTGCCCAGAGTCTCTGGGTAAGGAAGAGGAGTAAAGCCAAGGAGACTCTACTCGCAGGCTTCTGCTCTAATTACTGAACAGCATTCTTCAAAAAGTCGAGCTTTTTCGAAAGAAGGGACATGTGAGCATGATTGTTATCTGCTGAGCAGATACCAGATAAGGAATCTTTCCTCTTTATCTTTTTACTAAATAATAGATGACTGATTATGATCTTATATGCTAAGAAAACTTTGTTACAGATAATTTCAGGTTTCTGAACGTGTTTCTCTTCTATAAGTGTCCTTATCTGTACAACCCATTAAGTTAGTCATAACAAAGAGTGAATAACTGAGTGCATGTCTTGGACACAATTCCTGGTGAAATACTCTACCGCCTGACTCAGAATGAGCAAACTTCCAGTTGCCCCTGTGCTAGCACTGGGCAAATACACTCTGGAGTTCGGCTCCTGTTCCAAAGAGCTCAAGGTCTAGGTAGGCACGATAGAAAACCAGGGAATGATCAGCCCTGCTGGCAGTTCAGTGGCTTCCTGTGGTTGCACAGAAAGTCACTGGCAGAGCCAAGAATGGAAGTCAAGTGTCCTGGATCGTAATCGCATGTTTTAAGCACAAAATGTCATGGCTTTTCCCACCCCCACCCCATCCCCCACAAAATATCTGTTACTCTTACAGCAAAACTACCTTTCAGAGCTCCTTTGCAGGATTCCCTGACCACCCTGCCCTGCTTCAAACCCTTCTCGGCTCCAGATGAAACATCCTGCACAGTAAGCAGGGATGGAGCTGCATGGATCCATATCACTGCAGTACCGGGTGCAGTAACCGATTCAGATGAAAGACTAGAGCCAAGGACTTGTCCTGCAAAATGACTTTTGAAGCATTTTATGTGTGCAGTGCTTTTGACACTGTCTCCCATAACATCCTCATTAGGAAACTGAGGAAGTGTGGGCTAGATGAGGGGGCAGTGAGGTGGATTGAGAGCTGGCTGTGTGACAGAACTCAGAGGGTCGTGATTAATGGAGCAGGGTCGAGTTGGAGGCCTGTAACCAGCGGTGTCCCCTAAGGGTCAATACTCCGTCCAGTCTTGTTGAACATATTCATCAATGACCTGGATGAAGGGATGGAATTTACCCTCAGCAAGTTCGCTGATGATACCAAACTGGGAGGGCTGGCTGACACTCCAGAGGGCTGTGCCACCACCCAGTGTGACCTGGACAGGCTGGAGAGCTGGGCAGAGAAGAACCTAATGAGGTTCAACAAGGGCAAGTGTAGGGCCCTGCACCTGGGGAGGAAGAACGCCAGGCACCGATATAGGTTAGGGGTGGACCTGCTGGAAAGCAGTTCAGAGGAAAAGGATCTGGGGGTCCTGGTAGATAGTAAATTATCCATGAGCCAGCAATGTGCCCTTGTTGCCAAGAGGGCTAATGGGATCCTGGGCTGCGTAGGGAAGAGTGTGGCCAGGAGGTGGAGGGAGGTCATTCTCCCCCTCTACTCTGCACTGGTGAGGCCACAACTGGAATACTGCGTCCAGTTCTGGGCTCCCCAGTTCAAGAGAGACAGGGAACTGCTGGAGAGAGTCCAGCGTAGGGCAACAAAGATGATGGAGGGGTTGGAGCATCTCCCTGATGAGGAAAGGCTCGAAGAGCTGGGACTCTTTAGCCTGGAGAAGAGAAGGCTGAGGGGAGACCTTATCAATGCTTACAAGTATCTAAAGGGTGGGTTGAAGGAGGATGGAGCCGGACTCTTTTCAGTGGTTCCCAGTGACAGGACGAGGGGCAACGGGCACAAGCTGGAACATGGGAAGTTCCATTCAAACATGAGAAAAAATTTCTTTACGCTGAAGGTGAGAGAGCCCTGGAACAGGCTGCCCAGGGAGGTGGTGGAGTCCCCTTCTCTGGAGATCTTCAAGCCCCTCCTGGATGCAGTCCTGAGTGATGTGCTCTGGGCAACCCTGCTTCGGCAGGGGAGTTGGACTAGGGGATCTCTAGAGGTCCCTTCCAACTCTGACAATTCCGTGATTCCATGATTTAGACCTGCTCACCCCATTGACCCTAATTCAAATCCAGGTCAGTTCTGATGGAGTCAATGGAACAGCAAAGGTGTAAAAGATGCATATTTAAATATATATATAAAATTAGCATTGCCTGAGATAAATCCATTTTTCAGCTGTTTGCTTAACTCCACCAGTTTAACCTGCAATTTATACTGAGTAAGAGAAGAACCACGCTCCTTTCATCTACTGTAGCTGATGATACTCTAAAGTGCTGTGTTTATTTTAGTATATTACATGTTCATTGAGCCTTGTGTCAATAAACACTGCATGTGCTGACACCCTCTGTATCAAATACTGCCCATTTGCAGATAACACCTCACACTCAGGTACAGCCCATTCCACACAGGGAAATTCCTGACAGCTTTTTGAGTTGCTACCTGAATTGAAGCTATCGCAGGCTTTTTGAAAACACATACACACACTTTTACTTGCTATTAAAGACTTAAGCTCCCAGAGGCAGAGTGCCTACGAGCGCTCGAGTATTTGTGAATGATGCATGTGCAGTGTAGAGGAGAGCTTGGAAAGACACATCTTGAAGCAGTGATGGAAATGTGAGGGAACCAGAGGGTGGTTCTTGTGTGGTAGAAGAGGCTGTGAAAAGAGCACACACCTTCCTGCTGTGGAGGTTCATCTCAACAAGGGAGAGCTGAGCCCTCAGGACCTGAAAATAGCTGGTGTCACCCCTGTCATGACCTGGGCAAGACCTGGACAAAGAAAGACCTGGGCAGTGTTTGGGAGAATGGTCTGTCAGGACTTGGAGGGATTCTTTTTCACAGCCTGTTCTCTTTCTTCTCTTTTGCTAGATGGACCTGTCACGTCCATGTTTCACCTCTCTGCCGGTGTACACACATCTTCCACATCACACATTTCCAGACATGTCTGCATGGCGTGCCGGCTAACCTCCCTCCGACTGGCACAGAACATGGTGAGAAAAGTGCTGCTCACAAGATAGGGTTTCTGTGGTTTAGGGTTATGTTAATTAATTATTTCTTTTTTTATTTATGTAAGTCTGCAGCTGCTAGTTTTGAAACAACCAATCCTAGAGCTGCAAAAGTATGAAAGAAAAAGTAAGAAATCAATGGAAGCAATAGACAATCAGAGTGGGGTCCTGACCATGTACTGGCTGCTATTTTTTGAAACTCATAAAAGTTTGGCTTATATAAGAAACCATCTGGTTTTTAGGCCTAGTTGAAATTTTAGCTGTGTGCGTGTGCTCTGTCTATGAATCAATGGAGCAGCTCCACAGGCACGTGCACGTACTCTGCTGGACTCCTTCACCAGGCGGTCCAGGGCACTTGCTGCAAAAATCTGGAAAACCTATTGGACTTCACACCCTTCTTACTCCTTCTGGAGAGCTTGTAATGGTCTTTGATCTACAGGAAAACACACCTGCCCGTCCAGCTGCAATGCTATGAACCTACCTTACAAATAAGTGCATGACCCAAAAGATTACTAGCACTACTCATATCTCAGGAACATGGTAGAAGGTTGTTGAATGTTAATAAAGACCATAATGGCAAGAACCACTGGGTTTCTTTCTGTTCCTTACATCGCACTGCAGGATGTGACCATGCTGGGATCACTGTAGCTGCTGCTCGTGAATAGGACTGAAGTCAGTCCCACCTTGTAAGAGCATCTACTCCAGTTGCAGAGAGGAAAGGAAGCACTTGCTGACTTCTACAGATGAGAAATTGAGATACAGAGAGGTGAAATGAAATGCCTGAACTCGTACAGGAAACCTGTGGCTGAACAACTAACTGAACCAGGTTGGGCACTGCCAAGGAGAAAGACTGGAGTGAATTAATTGCTCACAGATTTCTCTGACTCACCAGAAGTGAAAAAAAAAAAAAAAAAAAAAAAAAAGAGAAAAAAAAAAAGGATCACAATCCCAGAATTGCATCAGGGAGGGTTCTTCCAGTGCGTGCTAATGCCAAGCACTGGGAACAGAGTGTGCCGCTCCAGTGACTCATGCTGAGAAAAGACAATTTCAAAGGGGAACAGGTGCAGCTGAGGGCTAAGGAATAACCAGGAAAAGAGGGGTTTATGAAAGAGATTACAAGATTTTTGCTTATCCCGGCAAAACAAAGGCAGAGAGAGGTATGGCAGTGGTCTGTAAATACAGTGGGGGCATAACGTCATGGAAGGGAAAGTGCCGTTTAAGCTAGTAGTGCTGGTATGAGAAAGGTATGAATCAGTCACAAGCAAATGTCAATCCAAAATCAGAAGAAAATCAGAAGAAAATCAGAATGACGAAGTTACAGAAGTCCTTTTCAATGGGGAGTCATGCTGGTAGAAAGAAAACCCATCCATCCTTTCCAGAAACCTTGATGAGTTTGGGAAAGGAATGATAGAGCATGGTCATGTCTGACAGCAGAGAGTGGAGCTCAAGAATTGCTTCCACTCTGGAGTTCAAATTAAGTGCTGTAATTTTTCTTCACTCCTAAGGAATTTAGAAGAAGAATCTCTTGTTACATATGGTGCTTAGCACAACAGAGACCACTCTGGTCTCTAGGCACTACTGTAGCACAAATAATTCATAACACTAACGATCAACCATAATTACATCCTTCCTGAAGTAGAGATGACATATAAGAATACGAAAAATGAAGAGCAGGGAACTAACTGCGAGCTTATTCCATCCATTAATGACCACCCCATAATCTGTAAGAATGAGAAAACGTCTGCTCTCAGATACAGCGGTGCAAATCCAGAGGAGTCATTGCAAGCAAGCTGGAACTTAGTGCATTGCTTTCTCTTTCTAACCAGGATGAACTCTATCCATCTGTTAAAACCTCTGCCCACTGCTCTGGAAGTGCTGGGAAGGCAAAGGATTCCTACAACTGTAAAGCTGGGTTTCAGATGCCCTGCAGGAACCAGCAGAGCAGGGACAGGCCACTGTCATCTTTAATACTGACATGGCAGAAACTGCGTGTCCCAGGCATGAGCTTGTTGGTGCTCACAGTGAGAAGTGGATATAGAGATACCCTTTTCCTACCAAAAAAGTGTCATGTGATGATGCACATGGGGTAAATTTTTTACACTATAGCACTACTCAAAATCCAGAGGACCCAGTAGCATTGTCAAGGGGAGGACAGAGCTGCTTTTCAGAAGAAAAGCACTAGAAGGTACCGTGGCAAAGCCCCGTTCCAGATCTTCCTCTGTAAAATTTCTGCATGGGTAAGAAGTAACACTTTTCAGTCTGGACCTGTCCGTGCTCCTTCTTCCACTTTATGCAACGCAGAAGGCAGATTGCAGCAAAAAACCAACGTACTGTGAGATTCTGCACAGACGCTGGGTCTGCAGCAGGACGGCGAGGAGCTGGCGTTTGGGCCACATGCCATTGCGATGGCAGCAGTTTCCCTTCAGCGTACGAGAGACGGCTCAGATTTCAAGTACAATCTTAGTGTCACGAGGGAATTCATGATCACTCGGAGAAAACATAGCACACGCAAAACTTGCACGCAGGCTTGTCTGGTAAAAAATGGGATTCAGAAGAAATATGTGCAATTAAAGACACCCCAGATCCTGGTAAGACACCCTGGTTTTCTCTGTGTAACAGTTCCTCACTTAACATAAGATCATTCCTTCTCTTGTCACAGAGGAGCTGTTACAGACAATTTTGGTAATATTTTCAGGATGATGCTGCCAGTTCTTGCCTAACAAATCACTTCAATGCGTGCTTATTTTGAAGCCTCGTTGGTTCTAAAGAAGTTGGATGTATTAGGTTATGGTTCTTAGGAATATCACCAAACTATAAATATTTGTGGTGTGGAAAGATATACATGCGCATGTTAGATCTAATTAAGGAAGGATGTTACCACGCATGTCACAAATTTTGTGAGCAAGTTCAGGTTAGGAGTGTCATCATCAGAAAAATTATTCTTGCTGCAGCAAACTGTCTCTGAAGGACCAGGAGTTACACAGACCGTAGTCTAGATTCTCAGGATGCCTCAAAGACACCCACAGCAACTGTGATATCTTGTACGCGTATCAATAATTCCTGGCTCTGGTGATTTTTCTGTGTATCAGTGGTAAAACTCAAGGAAGTGTGTTTAAGGTCCACCCTCTGCTCTGAATCCCCGGGCAATTCTAACGCCAGGGTCTTGTGAACAGCCACCAGGATTCTTTGCATCTCTGATGGTGACTTGCTGAGTGACCAGTTGCTTCCTGCATTTCATCTCCTAGGTTTTCTTTTACTTTGTCTGCTTAGATTATGGGCTCTGATTCCATCTACGTGCCATGCCTCGTCTTGGTGGGAGCCTCTAGGGACAGCTACCATAATACAAGGAATTAATCATACGAGTCATGACTTCTGGTTCTAATCAGGAGTCAGTCCTAAAGGCTGATCTGCAACACGACCCTCATGGACAAATCCTGAGAATTTAATAGGGATTAAATCAATAGAGTTTTTATGGAAATTGAATTATACTGTATAGAAATTGTTCCATAAACAGAACACAGCAGAAAAGGCAAAACTTTGATTTTACAGGAGGGATCTAATTTTGTGATACCTTTCCCTAGGTAATCCAAAGTTACTTGATTTTTTTAAAAATGACATTTTTCAATGTAAAGGCGTAGGATTTTGTTATTACATGAGAAAACCTCAAATCACTACACGGAAACCTGCAGAAAGACAATTCTGTAGGAGGGCAATGATGTTAATTCTTTTCCTGCTCCTCCCTTAGGCTCAGGTGAGCAGGGCTCCCCAGAAATTCTGCCTTCATTAGCTAATGTGCTGCAATCATCCTCTGCTGCTCAGTCTGATTTAACCACTATGTGGCCACCCTTTCAAATTTACACACCACATACATACATTAAGGCATATATAGAAAACAGACCAAGCCCAGAATCTTTTATGCTATCCCATCTTCTGCCATTCCCAAATGTCGATGGTTTGGATAAACAAACCTTGGATATAAGCTACCTATTCCGGAGAGGGTGAACTTGTAAATTCACTTTGCCTCCATATGCAGATGGCCAACAGGCAACGCAACTTGCAGTTTCCCCTCTCCTTTCTAAGCCTGCTGAGCTCTGGTGGTTTGGATAAACCCTAAGCATGAACAAATTGCGCTATTTCAGTGGGAATTTGCAGTTATCCAGTGTATATTTCTCAGCATCAGGCCCACGTTCGCACTTAACTCTGTGCTAAAATATAACTCCATACTTCTGTAGTTAGTTTTAGTTGTGTTTGGAAGCACTTCTACAGGCGTCTACTCAGTCCTGAGCCGAGATCACATTCCTCAATCTGAACAAGAAGACAAGTGATTCTTGTCGTTCAAGTGAACAAGAACTTGTGATTCTTATAAAGAAAAAGGATCAGCTCTGACATGCAGAGATTACGAAGGGTCGGTGCATCTCAGCAAAACAGCACACTTGTCAGCTGGGTGGGGGCAATAGCTGGGGAAAAGTGGTGTTTTCCCAAGGGACAGGTCCTTACGGCATGCCATAATTTGGAGTTTGAATCTTCGAATCTTTCACATCCATAGCATATTCCTAATGAGATTGGCAGGACTGAAATAGAACTGCAGCTCCATAACAGCTAAGGGAAAAATAGTTGTAGGAAGAGAGTAACTGCCATTCAGTGTGGTGGTTTAAGAGAATTATTCCTGTTGAAATGCCAGTTCTAGTATATACGTGGGCCGTGCCATCCGCACTGTACATGTGTAAGCATTTTGGGAGCATTTCTGCCAGTGGCCTACATATTTCAGGACACAAAGTTCCAACCCCAAGTTCAAACACCAAGTAAGTTCACACATACAAGCTTGTGCAAATCAAGGAGATCTCAACACCCGATTATTTGCTTCAGCAGAACATTAAAAATCCTATATCTCTAGTAACATGCAGACTCTTTGGCCGAGATTTTCTTTTTCTGCTTTACTTTGGTAGACTAGAGCATAGTGGCTGCCCACTGCTCTGGAAGTGGCCTTATTTTAAGAGCAACACGGTCCTTGGCCCTCGGGAGCTGGCAATGCAAAACTGAAGCAGATATGAAGAGGGCACTATCACTCTAGGCAGCCTGACCCAGAGACCGGGAAGAAAAAAAATAAAAGGCAAATGTTCGATGCTAACATTCTATGGCGTCCCAAAGAGATTTGGAACAGGAGCAGCAGAGGAGTTACAGTTTCCTTTGTTCTGTTAAAAGGAAAAAGGAAACACATCAGGAAACCAGACTGTGGAGCACAGGAAGTCTCACTTTGGCTGATAAAAAGGAACTGATGTGAGGTTGGTTCAGATGCAGTTATAAGTCAATCAAGCTTGGAACAACAAGAAGAGCTATTCAGAAGAAGCCAGAGAGCCAAATTCTGCTTTTAGCTGTTAAAAGGGTATTTTAACCTCTCCTAATCTTTTCCTTATCTTCTTTTTTAAAAGAAAGCTGCTATAAAAAACATTCAAGTAAGAATTTTCTCATCGTACAAAAATCGGTTTCCTGAGCTCACCACACCTTCCACTGACCCCACCATAACTTATGCCAGTTTCTGTTTTTCACTCATCAACTAACCTAAAAAAACTGTATTCTTGCTGATTTATCTCCTCCCCTCAGATCAAAAGCAGCATTAGTTAAGAAGGGCAGTTTTTTTGCTGAGTGAGAAATCAGCAAATGACTAATTAAAGGCTCTCCTGCCCGTTATGTTATTTTCACTCCCTCTGCATGATTGACAAGCCTGGGCCAGTAAGCTAACGTTCAGTTCCTGGGTGTGCAGCTTTGTCAGGCTGGGGTGTGGGAGGGTTATATATATGTATCTATTTCTAATTGTTTCTTGCACCTTTACAGCCCTGTGATCAGTTGAGCTCTGGGTTAGTCTATGCTGGAAGAACAGGAACAAGGTATATGCAAATAAACCAGTAAGCTTAGCTACAACCATGGCATTTGCTACAGGAACGTTTCAGCTACAGAGCTGCATTTCTGACTGTATTTTAGAAAAAAATCAGGAAAAGAAAAAATGCTTGTTAGAGACGAAGAGCCAGGGTCATTTTCTTTACAGCGTCATACCAACGCTGAGATTTTGCAAGACGCACGTGGGATTTAGCCTTACTTCTCCCATCTCTTTCCAGTGAGACTTGTGTATTAAAAGCCTCTTAGCCAGTTTTGCAAATCTTAGTCAACATGTTTACATACAGCATCAAAATACTTTGTTAGCACCTAGAAAGCAGCCTGGTTTTCAGAGGGAACAGTTACCTTCAAAAGCTAATGAGAGTTACAGGCTGCCAATACCTTTACAAATCAAGCTGCTTGCTGAGTTAGATAAATATGCACTTACATACCTATTTTTAGGGCTGTGGCTTCAAAACATGGAAGCAAAACAGAGTTAGATGCATCAAAGTGTTTCTGGTATCAAATACTGATGGTCCCTGTCAGGTCATTATTTCAAAGTTTTGGTGCTATTTGCCACTGGAGAAACAGAAGGTTTATACTTAAATGTCTTCAACAGTAATATACAGTAACATATATCCCTTTTGTTTAGGTCTCTGTCTTACAGCTAAAGGAAAAGCTCTTGGTAGCGGAGGTGGGGGAGGAGGGAGGTAACGTTTGTGGCTTTACTACAAGAGACAGGTTTCTAGATCAGTGTTACTAGCTGTGTAGATACGCATCAGTAATTATGTGGCCTGGGTAATGAGAGGAAGAAAGAAAATAAGCAGTAGGTGCATTAACATTTTGAAGGCTTTGATATCTGGAACTCAGTAGAGTAGACTATATATTGTCCTGTACCATATGTTGCTGTTTATACCAGCATAATTTAGGCTGGTGATGTTCCTTGATGGGCACCCTGACTGCCCAGGACTCTGTGATGACACAGCACGCAGGTTAGCAAAGACTTGGGTCTGCCATCAGGCGAATTATTTCCAGAAGGAGGCAGAAAACCACATTTGCGTGGTGATATTTTAGTCTGTATTTTCAAAAACAGCTATAAATATGCGCTCACAGCCTCGTAAGAAAACATTTGTTCACTCAGAAAGCGTTCTTAGGCATCACCCATGGAAGTGTGACAGGGCTTTGTATAACCGAGGGGTGGGCTGCAGGCAGCTCTTTTTACATGCCAGTGCTACATATGCACTGTGCACTCACGTTCACATGTGCACGAGCGCACATGGGAGGCACAGACACTGGAAATAGATCTGTTGTTCAATTCAGAACAAAAGATCTAAAGAGAATTTTACATTTGGGGGGAAAGTTGGCTTCAAACCAAGTCGTAGAGCTAAGCTTTATGTATTAGACCAGTTTTTTCTAGGCGAGCCATGCACACAGTCGTGCACGCTCTAGTACTAACACCATGCTTCTGCAGCATTAGGTGTTTAGCAAACCCACAAATATCTGAAAATCTTAAGTTAAGGCTCCCTCGGCTCCTTTAATTTTCCTGCTTGTGCATGTTTGCACTGAGATGGGACATAAGGTCTTTCTTTAAGTGGTCAAGTAAACTCAAGCAGAATGAGAAACTCATTTTTCAAAGGCAACTTACGGGGTGCTGTAAAAGAACTTCACATGCTGATGTTTTACAGAACAAGAATGGAAGATGCTCTGGTTATACATTCAAAAGTTCTTGGCCTGATCCTTCTGAGAACTGAAATCAAGAGGAAAGCCTTCTGGAAGACCAGGAAAGAGAGACCTGAAGAAAATAAACTCTGCTTCCTGCAAAAATTGCTACAAATGCCCTTCCCCCAGCACATCTCACCTTATCAGCACGTCATCTAAGACATCACTTCGAGATGCAACCTTACCCTTTGCTTCTCTTCTGTCCCTTTCTCATAATACTCCAGTGAACACGCTTCCACACCAAGACTCCAGCAAAACTTTCCTTAGAAAAAATTCTGCAAGGAGTGATAGAAGCTGGGCCTCCCCCCATCCCCATCTTACAGCAGGGATATCACAAAATTAAAATAAATAACTAAAATAAAAGCATGAAATCCTCAAGATATGCATGCTACTACTTAAAGTGACCACATCCTGTTAGGGTAAAATCCACAGTGGTAGAGAGAAATTATACAAGGCTCTCAGCACCTCTTTAAAGCTTCTGAGTGAAACCCCAAGTGCCTAAAATCTACGCAGTTGGTGCTGTTTTGTTGTGTATTAGGTTTGCAGGAACAATTCTACTACAGAGCAGCAGAGCTACTCAGTTACCGACTCTGAAATAACCTTCCCAGTGTTTTAGTGGCGCAGCAAACGGGAGTTAGCACTGAACACCTTGAGACAACAGCACCCAGCACCACGTTCACACTACGGCAAAAGGCACACATTTGCATACAGATCTTGGAGGGAAAAAGAAGTAGCGTTATAAAAATATCCCACTTACAAAACATTTCTAACAGGTTTTTGCTGCTGCATATTAGAAAACCATTATTTATATTGTCACCTGAACGGGGACTCGGATATCAAGGAATATCATCATTTATGCTTTGGAAATTTCAGATGATTATGTTCAAAATTGCTTTTGAGGGACAGCAACGTGGAGAGTCTCCAGTGAGCAAACATCTTTGTGATTATTTTTTCTTCCCAGTCTGGAGATTAAGAGTCTTGCCCTAAGAGTCAATGCCTTTTTGCCAGGAAAGGTCAGCTCTGAAGGGCCAAAGCCAGGGCAATTTAAAAATGGCAAAACAGACATTTAAACTTGCTCAAAAAAGAAACATGTTCTTAGTTCGAGATCTTGATGGCCAAGTTTCAGGACGAGAGGCGAACGCCTACAGTTCACAAATGACAAGAAACAGTGATTGCAATAGAAACCCTACCCCACCCTTTGCTATAGCAACACCAACATACAAGTAGTCTTCTCGTGGAAGGAGACTACTATGGCTGTCATCTACTGAGTAAGGCAAAATTTTCATTGAATGTCCTTCAGAAGGTCTCTCTCTTATGTCCAGAACATAAGGATAAACATGTTTGCACAGAATGAAGACAGCAGCTACACAAAATGTACTTTTTTTATTAACAGTCAGGCTTTGGCAAGTGTATTTACTTTAATTATTGTCCACATGTAAAGTGGAACTGAAACAATTAAACCAGTTTGAAACCACACCATTTGTTATTGTGAGGAAGTCCATGACTGGGCATCTTGCTGAGATTAGATGTACACTTTTTTGATTTAATTTGAGGCAATATAAATCAACCCCCCCAAACACAATGTCAATTAAGTCAAAGCAGGATGTTAACCCAAAGAAGATGTGATTTGAAGTATCTGGAGGCATACAATAAAAATCTCATTGACTATTTAAAATTAGTGCAAACATAAGGTGCCATGAGTTTCACTGGCTCCCAACCATCTTCTGCAAGTGTTGTTCACAGAATATGAACTGCATATGGAA
The DNA here is from genome assembly GCF_964106895.1 of Numenius arquata. Taxonomy (NCBI): domain Eukaryota; kingdom Metazoa; phylum Chordata; class Aves; order Charadriiformes; family Scolopacidae; genus Numenius; species Numenius arquata. The sequence continues at coordinate 6,902,109 of NC_133597.1, forward strand.
ATGAACTAACAAAGATAAATATTTGCCGCACTTCTTTCTCCATAAAAGACCTTAGAGCGTTGCCCTAGAGGTCACTTTTCAAGCCAGCTGGTCCACCTGCATGCCAGGTATTAAACAGATTATTTGAAGAACGCAGTAAAAATTGCATCACACCACCTCAATAAGTGATCCAATTCCCCTCAAGATAACTCATTATTTATGAAGAAATAAAGATGCATTCTAGACCTGGTGCGTTGGCTCAGCAATATCACATGTGACGTAAGTCAGTGCGTGATGGGAAAAGATGATTTACAGCCCTGAGCTGATCCCGCAATATATGTTTATACACACGGCATTCCCTCAGCTTTGGGTTAAGAAACTCTGAAAACAACTTCAATACACTCTTGCACGTAATGTCCACAAAGGATGCAAAATGTAGCCCAGGATCCTCCTGGCCACATCCACTCTCTGATCATGCTCCGTTTCCCCAGGAGCGTGTGATTGCGAGCCCTTAGGACAGCTCAAGGCTACAGTGGATTTACCCCTTTCCTGCAAAGTTCCCCTGCAGTTGGGCAGGTTTGCAGATAAATTATTCCATGTAGGCCAAGCCAGCCACCAGAGAGTCTGCCATCAGAACTCCTTCTGAATGGCATAAAAAAGATTAAGAGAAAAGTACAGGCACAATATTGGGGATCACAGGGTGAAGGGAGGGATTTTTATAGTAGACTGGACTCAGCCTCCTTCTGCATCTACCAAGTGTGCAGTTAGTAGTCTTTGGCTCAATTAAAATAATTACTCTGTGGAATAGCTTTGCATGGCCTTGAAAAAACAGTGACTTGTATTTTCTGAATTGAAGACAATCACCCAGAACACATAGCCCTCTCCTGTATCTATTCTGCGCTACCCGGCATTTATTTTCTATACAGACAAGTATATTTCTGAGTTTACGGAGGGAAGCACTTCTTAACCCTGCTGGTACACAGATTTCATCTGGTCCCTCACTGTCTTCTTGCTCTAAATAATGAAAGAGCCTTTTTCTGTGTTTTTCTTGCTCTCTAGTCACTTACGTGCATCTTTCTACCATATTATTTCCCAACCCAAACACACAGTTTTGAGAGAAATCAATGCATACAACCTACAGGAGAGCAGACCTAAGGATACAATTGCTTTTAAATTGCTTTCCTGTGGACACGGTACGGGTTTGCTTTCCGGTGTCCTAGAATTTACAAAATCTACCCTGAAGCACAGGTTATATACAGGCTCAGCACATTAAAACCATGTAAGCATCTCAAGCCACATCCTCCCCCATCGCCCTTCACCTGAGAAAAGCTCGGCAAGGTGGCCTAACCCCTTCCTTTTAGTGGTGAACTGCAGCAAATCTGTCGATGCCTGGGTCTGATATTCCTTGGGAACTCGCTCTTTTTCTCCTCAGTAAGAAAATTTGCAAGAAAATTTTCTTACAAAGGCATTACAGGAGCACTGATCTAAATGCATGGTACAGAAAAGGGGTACATTATAGGAGGAGGCAGAGGGGATGCGGGGACCTGCAGCAACTTGCTGATGATCCTGAAATTGCTTAATAAACCAACCCAAGAGGAGACTCTGGTGTATCTGGATCCCATCTCTCTTAGCTCGAACATCCAAATTCTTTCTTGACTACAAGCAGAGCAGGGCAATGTAAGAACAGGCTGCAGAGCAGTCAGCGGGCAGATCCAGGAGCCGGGGCCAGTGACCTGGGATGCGGCTGAGTTCCTCCTTTCGCCATAGCCTCCCCAACATGACTGTAGGCCCAGCAGCTAAAGTGTCGCAGTTCCTCATCTCCAAACTGTGGGAGGGGGGTTAGCGATAATACTTTGCAACAGGGGGGGGGCTGGGGAGAGGAGGAGCTCCCTGTAGGCACCATGGGTCTGCGTGGGTCATGGCAATACTTCAGCGCCTTTCAGAGGATGGTGCGGGGGGGCTCATGGCCTGTGCAGAAAAGCAAGTCCATGTGTGCACCGCAGCAAACGGACAGATGGGAAATTTCTGCACTTTCACTGCACAATATTTAGGGCTCCACAAATCAAAGAAGGTTGTGGTGCACTAAACGTATCCTGAATGAGGCCCGGGTTACTTTTGCTACAGATCTGAGGAGGCGGCGGGGGAGACGTGTCTTATTCCTGTCATACCTCCCAAATTTTGTGCTTTCAACGCTCCTGCTTTCTCTCCTCTTTTCCAGCATTCACCCTTCCATTCTCTCTTTCTTCCCCCTTTCCATTTTCCTTCCTGCCCATCTCCTTCCCTCCCCCTTCTTTTGAGACCCTTCCAAACGGTGCACTTGTCACAAGCTGCAATCTAAGGGAGAAAGTTTCAGTTCCTGCCAGTTTGCAGCTTCTTTCTCCCCAGGTCAGCAGAAAAAAAAAAAAAAAAAAAAAAAAAAGACAAAAAAAAATAGACTTTTAAGAAGAGATCAACACCCCACCCAGGCGATAGGCATCTTTCGAAATCCTCCAACCCAAACACACCCACAGCGTCTCTCGCTTCAAGGCTCTTCTGTTCGAGCTGCTTCTGTACTACAGCGCTCCCTCAAGAAGAGCCCGTAAGAATTGCACAAGGGTCCCCCCAAAGCAAGAAAACCAACCCTCTGCTGCCCAGGCTTCGAGAAACAGCCTGAGCCACCTCAAGGGGCTCGGAAAAGGCTTGGGTTATCTTTGCAGAGGCTGAAGGACCGGCCGGTTGGACGGGGGGAAAGGAGGGGGAACCACTTGCTGAGTCCCAGCAGCGTTCTCGGTTGCTCAAGGCCACCAGAGGTTGGTTATGTTCGTGGTTTTTTGCCACACTCTTTGCTTCCCCTTCCCCCTGCCTCGCCCCAAGCTCGGGTGATGTTTCTTCTCCAAACCGCCCTCCAAATCGCACTCTCTACCCCCCCAAAAAAAAAAAACTGCTGGAGGAAACGCACGGGAGACCACCAGAACCAGCGGTGCATTTCAAGCAGGGCCGGGCGAGGAAATCAGAGCCAGGGGCTCACATCTGGGGCCGGCCCGGAGTCACTCTCGCCTCTGCCGCCCCCGAGCCCCGCTCGCCGCCGGCCCGAGCCGCCCCCCCCCCCCCCCCCCCCCCCCGCCGCTCGGCTGCCGAGCCCCGGGGCCAGGAGCTGTCACTGCTTCTGAGCCCGGCGGGTCCTCAGGGCCCCTCCTCGGCCCCCCTCCGCGGTGACAAGCATGGCTGGCCCCGCACCGCCCCGCCAAGCGGGGTTACCCCGGCTCCCCCATGGCTGCGAAGCCCCCCGGGCACCGGGGAGGCGAAGGGGAGAGCCCCGACACGCTGCGGCGGAGGCGGAGGATGAGGAGGAGGAGAGACCGGCCGCTCCGGGGCGGAGGGAGGGAGCTGGACCCCAGCCCCCGCTCCCCTTCCCCGCGCCCCCCCCGGACCGGAGGGGTCCCCCAGCCCCTCCTGCCCCCCTTACCTTAATAGTGCCGTCCATCTAGAATAACTTCCAGCCGGTACCAGCAATATTCCACACATTGACCCGGTTTAGCCTGCAACCGAAGCCTCCTGAAGTTTGTTATCCTTCTCTCTCTTTTCGCTTTTCTCCCTGCCCTTCCAGCGGTTTGGCTTTTCTCTCTGTATCCCCTCTCCTCCTCTCTCCCTCTCCCTCCCTCCCTCTCTCTCTGTCTCTCTCTTTTTTTAACTTTGGTTGTTGCAGCGGAGCGAAAAAGAGACAGTTAACCGGATGAAACGTTTTTTTCTGCTAATTTTGGGAAGTGAAGTCACTCGAGGAGGAAACTTTCGTCTCTCCGCTGGTCCAGCCTTCTTGATCAAAATATATATATTTTACATACAGGATATTTGCTCCATTTAGATAAGAAGGGGCAGAACAATAGCTACCTCTGTCAGCTCTTGTTTGTCGCTAGGGCAGCCAGTCCAACGCAGACCTTGCCTTGCACCCCAGACCGTATTAGCGAGCGACGTGTGTCATCCCACAGTTTAGTTTAACATGTTTTTTGCAATTTTTTTTTTTCTTCTTTTGGCTGGAGCGGCTCTAGCCTGACTCACTGAATTTCCGTCTCTTCCCACAGATTTTTTTATTAATGCGTTTTCCAGTCACAGGCAAAAATTAAGGGGAGAAAACCGTAAATACAATTCGGTCGCAGCAGGCAGAAAGAAAATAAAAAGTCTGGCGATTAGAACGTATTTAAAACATATTTCGGCCCCTCTCCTTCACGCCTCCCAGCGAGAAGCGTGAGACGAGGGTCCAGTCCCTGCCAGAAATGAGCGGTAAGTGCAATAATGCAAGACAAATGACTCCAGCAATTAAACACAGGCTGGAAATGGGGCTGCAGGAAAGCGGAGGCTCTTTCCCACTTTCACCCCTTCCCTTCACTCCCAGCCGTCTCGGGGGTTGGGATATCGGGCTCTGAATCAAGGATACTGAGGTGGATGAAGGGGGCTGGGAGTACCTTCCCCAGACTCCTCTCACACTGCGAGTTTCTCACTAAGCTGTTAAAACCCCATTCAGACGGGGGCGGGGGGAGGGGGGGTGGGAGAAGAAAACACTTTATAAGCTAAAAATGACAAAAAATTACAATAATTGTCAGATCAGCTGAATTTTCCCTTCCCGGATACCGTGTCAGAATGGGCACTGCAAAAACCCAACCACCAGCCTTTAAACCTCATTTTAGACCTGGCGAGCCCTTGACGTGCAATTCTCTCTTTCATTCAAACGGGAGCGATCACCAGAAAAGAAACGCGCTTTCCTTTTTCCGGGAAAGGCTGAAACTCTCCAAAGGACCCGTGGAAAGGAGACAATACCCGCCTGTCCAGCTCACCCGCGTCCCCCCCCCCCCCCCCAGCCTTGCAAAAATAACAAGCAGCTAACAGCGGAACACATCATGCAACGCTTTGGGCGTCCTTTATTCCCTACTTCTGCAAACTGCCGCAGCCCGAGGAAAAGAGCAGAGGGTGGAATAAAAGGAGGGTGAAGCCAAGAAAGAAAAGTGTCAAGGCAGGAGGACGCTCCTGCACGTCAGATCTCTCGGTGGAGAGGATTACCTTGTCCAGTGCCAGTTGTGTCCAGTCTTTTTGTTTCCCCCTGTCTTTAGTCCAACCACGGGGAGGGGAAAGGGGGAGGGGGGGGGGAATAAAAATTATATCCAAAGTTATTCTGCACCCGCCCCTTCCAAAAGGGAAATGCAATAATGCCACCAGTGTTTCTACTCGGCTGCGGCAGAGATGCCTTATTAATACTTTATTTCTCCAAGACCGAAGCTGGCAGGAGAGAGCTGTAGATCCCCCTTGCCCCTCCCTCTCCTCCCTCCCCCCTCCTCTGAAATTAGCCTCATCAATTCAGCTACAATTTTTTAGTTCAGATGCAGACACGGGACTGAACGTGACCAGACCTGGAGGTTTTGGCTTGCTGCTTGCCAGCGATTGAGGCCGTCTGCAGCCAGGAGGTGGAGGGGGGGGCGTCGGGGGGAGCAGAGGGGACAGCCCGACCGCCTTCCCTCTCCCCCCACCCCCGTCCTCCCCCTATCTGCTTTACAATCCAGGGGTCTGCGCTGGGGTCCCCGGAGAGCAGCACATCTGGATGCTGCTAGCGGGGTCAGGTCCCCCCTTGCCTAGGGCCACAAGAACTGGAGTTCAATTAAAAGAAATCACGGTTAACCCTTTCCTTTCCTCATTACGCTTTTTTCCCCCCTCCCCTTCCCCCCCCCCCCCCCCCCCCCCCCCCGCGCCGCAAATACTCTCTTCTCCACTCCCCCTTCAGCCTTACCACATGGCACGCTGCTGCAGCAACCAGAAAAGCAAGAGGTTAAAGGGAAGAGTGAAACGCATCCTTTTCAAAACCCAAATGGTTTCCTCTCTAGACAACACTCTCTACCAGCCCCGAAAAACAACGGGGGTGGGGGGTGAGGGAGAGGACAGGCTGAGGATGTTAACCGCGAAAGGAAGGAAAAAAAAAAAAAAAAATACCGTGGAAGGAGCCTCTGTCATCCACGGACCTCACAGAGCATTTTGGTTTTAGGCTGCGTGACCGACAGGTCTTGGGCTGTGGGAGAGGCGGGGGGCGCGGAGCGGCAGGGAGAAACCACCTGAAAACCTGCCCGGTTTATGCGAGAAGAGCCCAGCATTTGCAAAAACACCCTTTCCCCAGCTCCGGGTTCAAGAGACAAACAAGTCCGGCACTCGCAGCGGGTCCCCAGCGCTCCCAAAGGCTGGAAGATGTCAAACAGACCCCCTCCATCGCACCTAAGAGATATTTTAGGAGCCCAACTCCGCATTTTATTGCCAGACGGGCACCACGACCCCCAGGGGCTTATTTTGCATGTCTGAGGATGACTCGAAATGAAGCTTGGTCGGGTCGCTTGTTAGATCGGCTCCGTCAGGGTTGTGTTTGGTCTAAAAAGAGATGTGCGAAGAGTCCAGGAGATAAGGCAATGAGCGAAGTTGTTAAACATTGTAACACGCAAGCCGAACAACCTACTATTTTCCTCCCAAATAATGTAACAATAGAACCTTCGCTTCATATTTTTTTTTCCTCCCCCTCCAAAACCAAACAAAAAATCCCATAACCCAACAACCACCCTTGAAGTTATCTCAAACTTTTCGGCAAAGGCTGGAATATTCATAAACTCCCTTCTCCAAGCTCTGAAGCATCCCAGGTGATTGCTCAGTGACTTCGGGTATTTAACTGTTTGAGAGGGAGGCGGCAAAGCCAGGCAGGGGAAAGCAAAGCCACCGCCGGGCACGGGGCGGATCAATGTGCGCAACTTTTAATCTCATGCTCAATTTTTGGATGCATATGTATATACAGTAAAGGAATTATGATCTGTTTAATGTGGTTACCACCAGACATCTGGAAAATCATTTGATCTTGGCAACCACGGAAGATTTCAAATGCTTACATTGGGACAGCCTGGTAGAAAATCGGTTACTCCTCAATTATTATATATTTTTGTTTTCACTCCTCTTATGAATGAAACGAAATTCTCCACCCGAGTTTTTAATTAGTTCAATATTGATCTCAAGCGCTTGGCATGTCCCCACCTCCTCTTTTCCTCCTTATAATTGGGTTACGCCGACTGCACCCTCACACAGAGAAGGTGAAAACGCCGGGTTTGGGTGATCCGATTGAAATTAATAAGGACACGCCGGGGGGAATTTAGCCCGTGACTATTTCACGTCCAGTATCAAAGGAGTTAAGCCCTCGGTGCAGTTCAATGCCAGTCCTTCGCGGGACTACATAACCTCCAAGATAGGTATTTTCTGTCTGTAATTCACTCGGGATTAGTGGTCATCACTTCATAATTAAAACCGCCTAGTTATTCTATAGGAATAAACATAATGAAAACTTTCCCGGGCCTCGGTTGCAGGTTAGAAATATTCTTTTCGGAGGATGGGAAAGGGGATTGGCTTATTTCGCCCTCTTTTACCCGAACAGCATCAGCTGAGCTCTCGTTAACCCCCAGCCCGGGACTGTCGCTTTGAACTAACGCGGTAAATAAGGGGGGGGGGGGGGAGCCCCAGAAAACCAGCAGCCACACCCTGACTTTGTCGCTACGAAGTGGCTCATTCCCCACCCATTAACTGTGACAAAGTGTCCTCTTTTTTTTTTAAATTCGCTCTCCCTGTATATATTTACACCCACACCTTGCGCTAGGTATATTGTGCATGTATATTATATATAAAAAATCTTCCTATATGTTCTATCCTCTGTAAACGTCTTTACAATATTTACCCTCATTCTGTGCCCGGAGCTGTATTTGCAGAAGGCCATGGTCTATTCTGCTCCAGTCTGTCCTAGAGGGAAAATCTCCACCAACTTCAGTGAACGTGTAAAATTTCCGGGTCTGAGTTTCCTCTGGCACCGACTCCGTTGCAGAATGAAAAACGCAATGTGTTTTGTTTATTTTCTAAACCCACGTTCTTACAAGCAAAAAGCCCAAACTACAGCCCTGGGAGTTGATCCCCAGAAACGAATCCCGATTCGAAACTAAACTAATGGGACAAACCTCTGCTTTTCAGCTAGCAATAAAAAGGGATCAGTAGCGTTTTCCAGCCCCACAACTGAAGGATCGGGTCCCTCCTACCCCTTCGTGCACAGGAACAGCCCATGGGATTTGGGAACTTGAAGCCAGAAAGTTATTCACTGCTAATCGGTACTAAGTAAAACATAATGTCTTAAAAGTGGTGCGGAGAAGATGCAGTAGCTTTGAAGCTGCATCGCAATTAGGCGAAGTGGGGTAAGCGGTGTCCTGGCTAGTTTTATTTGAGCTCCATGTCCCAATAAAACAGCCCCCGCCCTCCCTTCCTCCCCCATCCCGCAATTATTGAAAAGCTAAGGCACAAAAAAACCCCAAAATACTGAAGGCCAAAAAACCAGACTGCAGTGCACTAGCTCCAAACGTCTGGCCCCTCGCTTGAGGCCATAATTAATTTGAGATTTATTTTTATTGGAGAACCCAGTCTCGTCTGACCTTAGCCAAACAAGACTTCAGCTAGACCCTTGATGCGCTTGAATGGAACAGAATATTTCTCTCTAACTTCTCTTCAGGCGTCCGTGCCTGCTTTGAATTTGTTCCCTCAGACTTCATATATTTGGAGATTTGCAGGAAAGATTTAAAGCATTTTTCCCCCTTAGCATTCACTTTCTTTTTCTTCCCTTTTTGCTCCCCTTTCCCTCCACACCTCCCCTCTTTCTAAACACAGGACTGGAAGAGCATCGGAAAGGCTGGAATACCAAATTCCTTGGATCCAGCATATTGGTGGGGGACGTTTTTTCTGTAAATTGTGAAAGAATGGAGCCGTTGGAAGGTGGCAGAGTTGGGGAGGGGGTTGGTTGCCTGAATGCTGCTGTCTAAAGGCGGGAGTCACTGTAAAAGCTTGTCCCTTGTGCCCGAGAGCCTGATTTATTTTAGAAAGCTCCAACACTCTGCATTTCCAGGAGAGAAACAATGTTTCTCCCACCTTCTCCAGCTAAAACTCAATCCGTGCCTTGAAGGCAAAGAGGGGAAGAACCAGTGCCAGCCCTTCCCCGGCTGGGGTAGAGCACGGGAAAAAACGTCAGGCGGGATCCGCTGGACACCGGGAAATGGAAAGGGATCTTTTCTATTTAAATTAAGAGAGGTAGGTGCAAACAAGAACTAAATCCTTAAGCACCAAGTTGTCGTAAGGCATTAATCAACGACTTGCCAAAGTCTAACCACTTCTCAGCGTTTCTGCCTCAAGAAATGAGCGTCAGAAAAAAAAAAGAGAAGGATTCGGTGTGTATATAGATTAATCATCACGAAGCGTGAGAATGACGTCAGAGCTCAGGACAGCTTCTGCCCGCTCCACCCCTGCCGGCAAAGCTGCGGCCATCCCCACCTTCTCTGGAGGTGCCTGGTCCCGTCCTCCACCCCGGGTGGGAGGAACTGAAATTCCCAGGAAAGGAAAGGAAAGGAAAGGAAAGGAAAGGAAAGGAAAGGAAAGGAAAGGAAAGGAAAGGAAAGGAAAGGAAAGGAAAGGAAAGGAAAGGAAAGGAAAGGAAAGGAAAGGAAAGGAAAAAAAACAGGAGGCAGGAACGGATAATGCGGTAGAGGATGCTCTCAATACGAATAATACTACCTGAACTGTGAAAAAAACAGTCCATGAAGGCTTTGGTTTTCCCTTTTCGGCCAGGCCAAGGCTCACTAGCCGTTCTAAGAGCATGGTACAGGTTTCTGTCAGCTCCACAGAGCCGCATTCCCCGCATCCATCCATCCCTGAGCACCTGCGGGATGACACCCGTGCAGCGCCTTCCCCTCGGCTGCTTCACCAGGCACCAGCTCTGCTGCGAGATTTCTCTCGTAAAAAAAAAGAAATTAAAAAAAAAAAAACAACTGGATATTCTTTCCTTGCAACCTGTCCCCGAGCAGCCTCTGGCTGCTACTGTTCAGCGGGAAAGATAACCTGTCCGTGTCAGGGTTTGTCAGCAGCCTTTGTGTTGTCCTCTCCAAAGAAAATCTCACTGCTTTGTCCTTAAAAAAAAAAAAAAAAAAGAAAACACACAACCCCCCCCCCCTCTCTCTTCAGGGCTTCTGTAAACTTTCCAGGCAGGGTGAAAGCAAGAACAAACCAAATATTGTTTCCAGCCACCCAGACTATTTTTGCCTTCATGAATATGCTTCTTTGTACGGTACCACAAACGTTATGGCTGCATGAAATCCATTTTTAAAGCCAGAAGTCCCGCGCTTGCACGGTGACTCCTCCCTGGAGGAAAGTCCATGGTCCAAGGTCTGGGCTGGAGACCTTTTTCCGCACAAGCTTGCAAAGGGGACCATGCAGTTCCCCAAAACTCCCCAGGGGGTCGGAGCGGGGAGCAAGTATCCCCAAGAGCTCCGGGTCCGCGGGGGTCCAAAACGTTCCAGCGCCTTTCCTGAGCAGCTTCTGGGGAACTGCCTTAAATATCCCCCCTGGGGAGACTATTTTAAATACTATCCCCGGGCGCGGCGGAGGAAAGGAGGGGAAAAGCAGGGGTGATGCCAGGACACCCGCTCCCGTGTGATGGGGAGCGTTGCCGCTCTCTCCTTTGACTTCTGCACAGGCCAAGCTTCACCCAGCGGTAAAGGCTCAGGCTGGTAGGACTGGTACCTGAAAAAGGGGCTCCAGGAGAAGGGAGGTTCAGCCCGGCCCCGGGATGCTCAGGCTCTGCCTTGGGGAGGGCAGAGGCAGGAGCGGTGTTTACAAGCTGGGGAAGCGAAAGCAGAAGCAATGACTTTCTCTGGGCGAGGAGGGGGGACAGCAGAGGAGATAAGCGTTTGGATGTTGCCGAAGGGCATAAGAAAAGCGCGGGTGAATAACACTTCCCCCTCACCCCAAAAATTATTCTTGTACCGCCTTTACAAACACATTAAACCACAAACTGGCAGTGCAGAAGGGGAGCGAAGAGTGCTGTGGCCCGGAGTAGCTTGTGGCAATGGTAATAATTAAAAATTCAGTATTGAGAGGTCATGTTGCTTTGCTTATAGCCCTAATTCTTTCCATATCCCTACAGTCAGGATTCCAGTGCTGTCTTTTAAAATTTAATTTCCCAATTATATTACATGTTTCATTCTCTAAAGTCAAATACTCATGTTTAGATGAGATTAGCACCCTCTGATATACTGTAAATTATTAACTACTTGCAGATCAGCAAGTCCCATAATGGTATAAGGAATAGAAATACTTTATCAGCTATGTAGAATAAACCAGCAAGGATCAAAATGATTTTTTTTTTTAATATTTATGATTTCCTACCCTTCTATCGTGTTAAGGCCCATACAAGAAGTGTGTAGGAGGGAGGAGAACGGGTAGCCCTGTCATGAGGTTATACAGGAACTTTTAATAGTGCTTTAGATACAGATCCATATGTCCTATGTGGTTGTGATGTAAATCAAGATTACAACACCAAGAAGCTGAATTTTGCCAGTATGACTCAACATAAACCATCCTTGTTAAAACAAACCATCTTAAAAATCCTCCTCTTCCTCCTCCAGCCACCTTGCCCCAACCTTCCCCTTTGCAGTTTGAAAGCCACGGCAAGAAAAACAGCGTGGCCTGAAGGTGGTCATAGGCTATTCTGTACCCCAGGGATATGACAGCGAATTTATTCCCCCTGGGAGCTGCTGTGGAACACGCTGCCAGCAACCCCCTCTCGGTTACAACATACAGAGACGAGGCATTTTTCTGTATGAGGCACAGAATAAACAAAGTTTATATACATGATGCATTTGTTGACGAGGATTTACAGAAGACATTGATCCCAATCTTGCTTTTTCTGCTGTGTAATGGGGGTAGTGTACACATCATCAGCTGAGATCCCATGAAAGTAATAAATAAAATATTTCTCCCTCCCACAAGACAAGTAAATAAGTTTTTCTGGAGAAGGAATGACATGAAAGAAAATAATAATAAAAAAGAACCAACCCAGGAAGAGAGAGGAATTTGAACTCAACCTCCTGCTTTTCAATCTTGCTCACCACAACTTGATAAATCCTCAAAGATCAGTGTGGAGAAGCAGGAAAGAGAAGGCAGGTGCTGTCTAAATCCAAACAGAGCCTTGCTCTCACACAGCACTTTCATCCACGCTTTAAAGATGGAGAAATGGAGGAACAGATTGCTGAAGTGTCTTGCTCAAGAACACCAAGCCCACCCCGCCAGGACTTGGATCCATATCCACATTTCTTAACTATTTGCCTAGATCATTAGTCAGTCCCACCTCTTCTACAAATTAGCCAATCACTGGCAGAATCTCTCCGTCGGCCCTAGATGTATTTAAGTCAATGGAAACTGTCACCAAACTCAGAGGGACCAGAGATTGACCTAACCTGTGCGTTTAAGGCTCTGATTCTCCTGAATTTAAGCATGTTCCTACTTTTAAGAACAGCCTCACTGACCTGAATGAACTACCCAGGTATCATTTTGCACTACTGGCACTGGGCTGCCCAGTTGAAAACTTTTAAAAGTCAACGGGAGATATTTCATTTGTCTTCAGAGGACTTTGGACAAGTCCTAAGAGACTTCTGTCAAAATCCTGTTGAGTTTTTTAAGCACAGGAACAGGTCATTTCCCCAATGACATCGGTGTGAATGAAGCTTTACAGACAAAATACCAAAGACGCGGTTCTTGCCCAAAATAACGGCAGCTGATGGTGAAGGGTTGTAATAAAAGGCAGAGAGTTCAGCACTGCACAGCTCGCTTATACCCAGTGTTTCAGCACTGGAGGGATAAGTCCAGCCTGAGGAGTTCTTCCTGGTGGATAAAACACATACTTATGTGAAGAGAACTTTGTCCAAGCACTTTGCCTGCAGGATTGTACTTAATGAGATGGCTATTCCGACACAGTTACGGACAGACTCACTCAATCCTGCTGGAATGTTAAATTATTTAGGCCTGGATCTTGGTTCCACTTAATTCAAAAGGAATTTTGCTACTAACTGGAGCGGCAGCTGGATCTAGCCTCACAACAAAAGGCAATGATACCATAATATAGGATGTCAAAGGGCCTTCATCTCTTCATTATAAACAGAACACATCTCAGATCATTTCCCACGTAAGGGAACTAACTCCAAAGAGAAATTAATGCTGAAGTTGGGCACAGACTGCGTTACATCTTTATTTGAACTTTGAGTGAATTTGCGTTCGTGAGACTTGAATTTCACTTGTTTTCCATGGAGTTTCTATTCTTTCAGAATCTGGTCCAAAGCTATACGAATTTAATAAGCAAAATTAAATCACCAACATTGCCTGAAATGCTGAGCTAGGAGTGTGATTCTGGGGGATATCGACTAAATGTGGAACCTTGACCATTCCTGGTCAAATTTGCTCCAGAAACCTGGTCCAGAGAGTCCCACAAATTCACCCACTCAGGGAATACAGGTAATGCCACATGACCTGGGAGTCATCCCACCAAGTTTACATTTCAAATGTTAATACTCCTAACAAGCTGCCCGCAAAATGAGCCATAGCCTAGGGATTATATACAGAAAGCATTCAGCGAATCACTTCCAATAATGTGTATGCATATGAAAATCACAATTGGCACGTGGATCGTTTACTAAGGGGGAAAAAAAAAAAAAAAGACACACACTAAATTCCTGTAATAAATTATTCATTACAAATTATCCACCCAGCTCTAGTTAACACCCTTCTGTGTTTCTTCAGCCTGGGAGAGAAGAGGCTTGTGTTTTAGATTTTCCCTAAGTGCTGTTGCATGCAGGGTTTGCCTTAAACGTGTAACCCAGATGTCCCAGGCTTGGTTTATTTACATTCTTGGGAGCTGTTGTGGAAAAAAACCTATATGATGTCAAATATAATATACTACTCAATTGAGTTATAAAGGGACAAGGCTGTGCCAACCTTTCTTTGGTATTTGTTTTATTCTTATGAAAGAGACAGAAGTGGCCCATCAAAATACATTCTAAGATTCATTTTTTTTACTTTAAAAAAAAAGATATACAAACAACTATTTAGAGTGCAAGATTAGTAGTATCTGCCATTAGCCATTATCAGTAAAACCAGTCAGTTTGCCTAGTAAATTGTACGGCAGCATTGCTCAAAGAAAACCATAAGTAACACTGTGAAACAAATCCCAGTATTATATAGTGTTGCCTGGTGTGACAATCCATTGCTTCAGTAACTGAAAGAGATGTTTTGGTTTAACTCATTAAATGTTTTTTCCCCTCTAAATCCATTTTGTAATATACCTTTCAAAAAACATAACTTCACATATCATGTTGCACATTGAGTTCAGTAGTTGGCGCAGCAGAGAAGTAGGGGGATATTAAATGAAATTTAGCTCTGGTTCAAGACTAAATGGTATCTAGGAAATCAGAAAATTGGAAGCCAATTTAAGAAACCACTACGATATAACATTGGTAGCACACCACCACTATCATATTGGTTTCAGAGCAACAAACCACTGCTATAATGTAATTCAGGACACCCTCACTGTAATACTAGTTATAGAATAACCCACCAAACCAAGCATCAATGCATTATAAAAGACAAGACCACTTTGACATATTGTTGGTCCCTGATGATACAGCTTTTGACTCAACCCTACATGTTCCCAGAATGATAACTGTGATACTTGAGACTCTAACCCCTCTCCCACCAAAGGTAGAAGGATATTTTTTTTCAACTAATGAGATTTTCGACTAATACACAGGATTGAGAATTTTGAAGGATTGTAATTTTTGACATTACCTGTTTAAAGATGCTGTCATGTCTTACCTTGACGTAAGACGACGTGTCTGGTACAGTCTGAAACATCCTTACTTGTTTAATAGATATATTTAAAGGTCCTAAAATTGACCTGAAATAAAAAAAAAAAAGTAAATCAAATCATATATATGTATATAGAAAAGTAAAGAAACAAAGCCCTGTTTAAAATGCAAGAATAGTAATAAAATTTAAAAGGAGGTGATCCAGTATTTAAGTGTACCTTTTAAAGGACACAGAAAGACGTCCACCACAGTAACTAAAAGTCAAGTAATAAACCCCTGCTTTGTGAAGTCCTGTCTATTTCTATGCTTTAACAACACTTTGGGTTTGCTTTTGGATTCCCCCTCCTCAGGAAAAGAGCCTTCTTCACTTTTGACCAGCGCAGAGGGAAATGTTTGACATTTGATTAACTGAATTTCTTAGCCAACAATTAAAAGCCAGCTGAAATACTCATGTTTTCATGTCGAGACTAGTTAACCCTATTGACTTGTATCCAAGGGTTTCACTTGGCTAAATAAAGGGCAGTTGCCTTTCCTGAGTCATTGAAACCATTCCGAGCCATTAGCCTGCCGGCCTCTATTGATTTAAAGAACCTTTCTCACCAACAATAATTAAACAATAAATTAAAAAAAAAATAGCGAACGGAAGTATCATTCCGAATAGCAATAAAACCCCCCAGGCTTGTCAATCTCAGCCCTTCTATTTCAGACAGTGCCGTTACCCAGTCAAACCTAGCGGTGCTTTATCTCAGGCTTACATCAATACAGTACATCTGTTTTTCTGTACTTCTAAGACTTGATGATCTCCTGATGAACAGGTTTTTTTTGCCTCTTCCCCCCCCCCCCCCCCCGCCCAAGTCATCACTGCAGAGATGCAGAGATTAACAACGATCCTGAAAAATGTAATGGCGTGTGGGAAAATAAATCTGGAGTCACTAAAATATCCGACAACTATTTTTCCTACCCGCTCCTCTCAGGATCTTTACTCCCATTGGAAAGCGCCAGAAAGCGATTAGCGTACTGTAATTAGTGCATCGTTAAGAAGCACGAGTCGTCCCCCCCCTCCCCGCCTTTAGCATGCGGCTCGTTAAGTGCTATTCTGACGGTCCCATTTTCCCCGGGTAGGAAGGGAAAAGTCAGAGATTTACCCAGACTTTACTGCAGGAAAATCATTCTACAGAATTAGAAAGATGCAGAAAGAGTTGCGCACAAGTGGTCAATACTCCTGGGTCTGGGTTTTTTCGGTTGGTTTTTTTTTTTTTTTTTTTTTTGCAAGCTCTTCAGGAAAAGCTGTGAGGTCCTAACTTTGCAGTTCGTTCAGTTTGTCCAGACCTAATACAACCCAGACACCGCTGGTTAATCACGAAATATCCTCGGTTTTGATTAATGAAGAAGCCCGCGCCGCGCTGGAGCTGTCTGCTCCCTAAGCCGGGTAGCTGCCACCCCGCCGCTGGAAGCCCCTTCCTCGCCCCCAGCAATGCCAAAGAGCCAGGGAAACACCTCCCTGCCCGCACAGCCAGCGCCGCTGGCTTGCTTTGAAACATCTGCTGATTTAAAAAAAAAAAAAAAAAAAAAAAAGAGAGAAAGAAAGCAAAAAAAAAAACACCCAAAAAACCCACAACCAAAAAACCCCACAGCCCAACAACTCTGGAAAATAAAAACTCGCTATCTGCACGTAACCCCCCCTTTTATTGATTTTTAAAGCATTTATTACGCGGCCAGCTGGCACAGAAGGGCAACCGATTATAAAATCGACAATGTGTTTCTGATAAGTACAATTCTTTTTTCTGTCGTCCTCCCTCCTAACACATTCCAGTTTCTTTTGCTTCTGAACTTGCAAGGGGGGGTGGGGGTAGACAGAGTTGAGGGACAAGGTAATTTTGCTTAGCCAGTAAATTTTCTAGGGTCAAGGATTCACATATCAGTTTCCCCTGCTCCCCTCTTTACCCCTGATTAGCGCTCCCCTCCCTACCCCCGATTACCTCCCTCTTATAATTACGCATGTTCATATAAATAAATACATCTGCATATTTGGAGCCAGTCTTAAAAAGTCTGCTGTGGATTATTTATCAATCGTATTGCCCTGCCAGCATCAGTCGCAATATAAAAGGGCCTCTTAAACTACTTTTAGATTCGCCTCTTGCTTATTCTTATTACTATTATTTAAATGACTCACCTTTTATACCCTTTCCCCTCAACCAGTGGCAGACCAGTTTGTAAAGATCCAGATTGAGACCAAAAATAAAACTCCCCACCAGTTCTGGATTACTACCCTGCCGCTGCAGTTTTGCAAAGAGGAGAGATTAAACTTGTTAGATCCAAAGCAGCGCTGAAGTTAAAATTCCCAGCCCATCCAGACAGGCTGCATCAACCAGGCATTTCCTCAGGGGGCTTCTGTAATGCTCGCAGCTCCGGGACGTGCTTTCCTTTCCCTCTCTTCTACGTTCTCTACTTTTCATTTGATTTCCGTTTTCCCCCCTTATCAATATTTCAGCTCTTCCCTCAGATTAATCGCGGCTATGTGGCACCTTCGCCCAATGAGCCCGCCTGGCGCTACTCGCAACTTTAAAGAACAAAAAAAAAAAAAAAAAAAAAAAAAAGAAGAAAGAAAAAAAAAAAGAAAAAAATTCACAACTTTCTTAAAAAAATATTGCTGAGGAGTCAAGCCGAAAAGAGACGCTGAGTGGAGCTCAAGTGCTACTTTAAATCCCCTTTTTAAATAAGGAAGTTTCAAATATCCGTTTTTAAATCATCGTTCCTTACTTTGAGCTTTTTTTCATGACTCTTACCTTGAAAATAGTTAACCCATTTCCCCCTGAAGCAGAACTGCAAATATTACAGACGAGGCTGCAGATGCACACGGCTGGACAAGGGAGATGAAATCGTCTCGAAACTATTCTCTCTATTGGATCAAGGATTCAGCATTTCTCTCTGCAAGCCGAAACTTCCAGATCCTTGTAGCTATTTAATAATACCCTATCGAATAGTAACGCATTTAGGGAGGGAAAGGAAACACATCTTCAATTCAGGCATATTTTTTTTCAGCCAACGGAATCACGTTTCTGGTGAATATTGTCATCTCAGAAGAGTTCGCAGATAATATTTTGCACTAACCTGGGGAAGAAACTTCCAGGGTTTTTAGTACGACATCAATTTTAAACGTAACCCTGTTACATTTACCAAATGTTACCAAAACTATTTGGAAAATGTCCTTCCACTCTCTATTCTCTTTCTCTCCTTCCCGGCTTTGCCCCAAATTCCAACATATTGAAACATTTTTCTCCTTAATAAGAGGAACATATAAAGTGAAGGGGTGAAAGGGCAACTTGGGAGCCGTGCCTAGAGCTCCGCACACAATTTACTCTCTGGTAGACGAGGCGTTTAGCATTCCTCCCAATTTCCAAGGAAAACAGACTCAGACCTGTACCCGGTGACCAGGGACCTCGCCAGAGCCACTTTTTAATATAGAAATTCTTCGGATTCTTTGTTATTATTATTGTTGTTGTTTGTGTTAAGAGGGAGAGTTTCCTAGGCAAGGTAAAGCGCCAGGGATTCGGGGAGGAAGATCTCGGGAAGATAACTTCCGATGGAAGGGAAAAAAAATAAAAAAATCAAAGCGACAGGAGGGACTTGCGAGGTGTGTAGGAGAGAAAGGGGATCGGAAAAAAATAAAATAAAATTAAAAATCAGCGTTGTCATTTTCTAAGGGGCTTTAAAAAAAATCGCGGGGTTAAAAATGCCGTTTGCAAGCCTTAATCTCATTATTCTGCGGGGATGTGAACAACTCTTTCTGCACACTCACAACCCAGCTAGCTAGTGACCGAACCAGATCACATTTCAAAGTCATTTTTCATTCTTTTCTCACGTTTCCACGTGTGAATTACACGAAACACGTAGCTGAAGAGGAACCCCGAGGGCTTACCATTGTGTTAACAAACCCCTCTTCCTCTTATTTTCGTTGAGGGGCAGCGAACAGGCGTTCGCATCTCTCCCCCGTGCCTTTTCCCCCCGAGTTTCCTTCATTTTTAGGCAAATGTGCCCAAAGGCTCAGCCTGGCTCTGACAGGGACCACGGAGCACACGCACCTAACAAGCTGCAATGAAATAAACTTTAAAGGTTGGCGTTAACAAAAATCGAGCACGTGAAGCACTTACAAGTTCAGGGGAAACGCTCGCCCTGAACCCTGAGTTGGGTTTGCTACCCCTTGTAATCAAACCCCACAGTCGAGTCGAGAAACCCATGTGGCTAGTTGCAGTCATCTTGGGAGCTTTACTAGCCCAAAAGAAAATTGCTGGCAAATTGGAAACAGCTGTAGCGTTGGAGGCAAAAAAAAAAAGAAAAAAAAAAAAAAAAGAACACCCCCCTCAACACACACTCCTGAGCAGAGAAAGTTACAGCAGTTTTGTTTACACAAATAGCTCCAATGCAGACATGACATTTCAAGTTTTCATCAACAAACCGTAGGTGACTTGTATGAAAGCAACATTTCAGCATTCATCACTGGCAGTGATTTTTTAAAGATGCCTATGAAATCTCTCCCTCTCGCACACAGGCGCTTCCAGTTCGCTCCCGTGGCAGCTGCCTGTGCCTATGCCCCCTTTAACAGGGTGCTAGCAACACAAACAGTGACTTAAAACCCACAAAGAATTTTATCCAAGGGCGGGAGTGGGATGGGGGGGGGGGGAAACCTGACAAGTGCTCGATTCTCATAAGCCTGTCGGACAATTGCTAGAACAAATGAAACGGTGGAAAAGCTCAGAGTCCTGCAAAATGGGCTCTTTTCATGTTTTCTATTTATTAGATACGTTAAGAGAAAACAGACTCATATGAGTCCCAAATGTAGGCAGAGTATTAAAAGAGGCATGTGTATGCTCCAGCAATTACAGCTGAATTTGATTAAAAACGTCATGAGGACTGCAAAAGCAGGAGTTACCTGATACACTAACCCTGAGGTTGCTTTAGGATGAATTATAACACAATTCATTTTATTTTAATAGGTCACTATAAGATTAACTGTTTAAGGATGGAGCTGTGCTATAAATGTTTACATCAAACCAGAAATAAGCAAGCTTTACTTTCTGGTTGTTTAGAAATAATGTTTATTACATTTTAAAATTCCTCAACATGTTAATTAGAAATAAGGAGAAAGTATGCGAAGTCAAAAGGAGCTCCAGTGCTTGACATGTAACCACACACACACTTCTGTGCTTCAGTTTCTCTTTCCTAGGAGGAAAATGTGGTGATTTTTAACTGGCCATCATCATTTCCACATGCTATGGGAAAATAATGGCAACAACTTTCCCCCCCCCCCTTGCTCCTCTCAGTCCTGGCCCAAAAATTGAAGGCATTTTGTAGCCTGGGCCCATGGCCAAGAAGACCAGCCAAAGCCTGGGGTGATGACTCTGTCCCCAGTGAAATCAGCCACCACAAGAGGCAAATTCGCGTGTTTGTGATGGAGAAAGGTTGAAGACCCTTCTGTGACCGAGGGGCAAGATCTCACAGGCATGAGGGACTTCGACACTCCTTCCCACCTTCTGTTCCCAAAGCAGGGACGGTGTCTTTGAACATGCTTTAGCTGGTACAAACAGAACTCGCAGAGAGGTCCAAGAGATGGAATGAAAATAACCACATAAATTTCCCCCTCAAGAAAGAAAAGGGTGAAACAGAGAACTACCACGAAGAGATGTTCATCTGATTTTTCATCTGGTGTGCTGCTGGGGAGTTTTTTGATCAGAAAAAACCCCTCTCTGGCTGCAATTTTTTTTTTTTCCTGTGCTATCTTTAAGCAATATCTAATACAATACGTACTTGTGCATGGCTGCAACTCTAAGGAGCAGTTTAATTTAATTATCATTAGTCATAATAGTACTATATTGCTGACATTGAAATATTAATTCTATAGGAAATTCCTACCTGTTAAAATTTATTTTCATTTAGAATCGATAAGAAGGGCAAATTTAGAATTTTAGCATGAAATTTCTGTAATGTTTACTTCAAGGAAAACTGAAGTGTTTATCTCAAAAAGGTTTCAGTCAGAGAAAGACCCACTTCAGTGAAGAGAGGCTGTTTCATTTTCACTAGTCAATGTACCTAAAAGCACTTTGACAAATTCCACTGAAAATCAGCAAAACTGCTAGAAATATTTTTGGGAAAAACATTTCAGCTTTGCTACATCACTCTCTATCATGAAAACACCTTTGAAATATAATATATTTCACCCTGGTCTAATATTAATGATGAATGTGATTAGTCTGTTAAAGTAAATAATCATAAATTATTGATAAAATCATTATCACAACAAAAGAAAAGCTTTAGTTCCAGAGATAAAATGAGCAGATAGGAAAAAGGAATTGCATTATTGTCAGATTCTATATTATTCTTGAAAAAAGGATGGTAGGTGAAGGTTCATGTGTGTCCCGGGAATTATAAACTCTGCTTAATGGGAACTAGAATCTTTCACTTTCGCTGAACTGTCTTGATTTGATGACATTACTGTTGGGACTATTTATTTTGACTAGTGTTTATTGTGAATTTAGAAAAAGTGTGGGTTTTGTTTTTGTTTTTAAAGACATGATCATTTACAAAACACTGGAGTTTCTACTCCCCATTGTTTATAAACATTTGAGGGAATTATTTACTGCCCATAGGATGTCATGTAATTCTCCTGTTAAACGATTTTTGGTTTGTGACTGAGCCTGGGTGTTTCTCAGTTCAGGTGTCCTGTTTTCCTTTAGTTTTCTTACCAGACTTTAGAGATACCATCCTGCATGTTCAGTTAGACAGAATATAAATGTTATAATGAAAGACATTTCCTGACCCAAATACAGTTTAACAGACAAAAAGGGCGGTAAGGAAAGTTTAAGGACAGGGTAGTAGTCTGTAGGCCTCATGACAGAATATTGGTGGCAGAAGCGGGATAGAAATCATTGCAAACCCCTTACGCTGCACAAGTTCTGATCCTCCTGAGTGGTCACCACGAGCCTTTGCATGGAGCCTCTGCTCTCCTGTGACCTCACTATTGTAGATGTGTCCCTGGTGACACCATTGTTTCCAGGGTTTTTGTGTTCGGCCCCTTCATTGTTCATTTGGTGACAGAATGCCTGTTGGCCATGCCACACTTTTCACCTGCAGAGGCTTACCTGACACCAGTGACAGGGTTACCACCTGCTCCAAACTCCCCTTTGTGGTGAGGACACCTCAGGTGAATGCCTCACCCCTGGGTGGTGCCGGGACCTCCTTCCCTTCGTTTCCCTGGAGGGTCTTCAAGCTTGCTCAAGGAGACCTGCTGGGGGGATATGGCCCTTAGGGGGAGATGGATCTGTGCTGTGGGGGTCCCTGAGGCCCTTGAGGGGGAGAGGGAAGAGGGAATGGAGCTGTAAAGGGGGAACATTGCAGCCCAGACAAAATGGCCGTTTGTGTTGTGAGGAGAATCCCGCCCTGTCAGTCTCACCCAGTCAAGGGAGAGTGACCCCCTGCGATTGGCTGTTCTCCCCCAGAGGGTGGGTCAAGGGCCACGGGCAACCAATGGGAAGGGCGAGGTGCCTCACACCTCTCCCCAGGGGCAGTGAAATGGCTGCCGCGCGGCTCCTCTCAGCCACCATGGCGGCGGTGGCACTCAGCACGTTCCTCCCCAGAATCCCTGTGCTCCCATCTCTGTCTTGCTCCCTCTTTTGCCCCCCTTTTTTCAGAAGAGGGTCCCTCTTCCTCACCCTTTTTTGCCTTGTATGTCTACTGCACTCCTTTAAGTAAATAATCCCAATATTTATCATCCCAAATGAGCCCCTGCTTTAAATTTCACACACTGGCACAAACACCTGCCAGACTGATGCTAACTAGAAAAATAGAAGAAAAAAGTAAAAGAAATTAAAAGCAGGCCTCTTCCTCTGGCAGAGTTTTGCCTCTTAAGAAAAGAGAAGTAGTGGTGACGCCAAGTTCACTGCAAGATTCGCTGTTAGTTTGCTTTTTCGTCATCGATTTTACATGAGGCACCTCTTCTCGAAGAAGAGAAGATCAAAACCTTGTTTGAAATATAAAACTGGAGGATGCCCTTGTCTCCTACACAGCTCCCTCTCCCCATATGGTCCAGCTTCGCAGCTTGGTCCCTTTGCGTCTGCTCGCTCTGGGGTTTATTCTTTGCTTTCTTTAGGCAAATCCCTAAAGTCTTGCACCACGTTGATGGGAATCTCCCATGGAGAGTCTCTCCCCGGCCATTTTTGGCTTGAGCTCCTGGAGTAGCTGCTGCTTGTAGAGCCCAGGCAGCCTGCGAGGACACATTTGGAGCTCTAAAGGGGCTCCATCTGCTCTGGTGTCCACAGAGAAACAAACCACCGAGAGAACACATCAATTATTTCTTCCCAGAGGTTCATTTCTTGAAAACATCTCACCTTGTATTTGAGCCAGGGTGGATGGTAAAGGGGGTGAGCAGGAGGGAAGAGAGCGAGAAGGAAGTCGGCTTCACCAAAAGGCAACATAAACATCTGAATGCATGAAAAGGGAAAAAGAAAAAAGCCCCGAGGTGAATTAAAGAAAAATAAATGGCTAAAACAGGAGCTTGATGCGATTCCAAGTGTTTTGACATGGAAGCATGTTTCCCATTCCACTTCTCTGCAGAGAAGGTTTCTCTTCGAATTAGATGAACCATAAAATAAAAAGGAAATTTAGAACAACACTGTAAAATGGTGTTTTACAGCCCTTTCCACAAAAGGCTTTCCCTTGAAGAGCTCTTATACCTTGGGCCTTGTCTACGCACTATCATCAGACAGCTTGGAGTATACCAGTCAAATTAAAGCGGTTCAGTGCCCACTCCTCCCGAGCGAGGCTGTAGCCTTTTCGGTATAAAGGTGCTTTATGTGAGAATAACTATTCCCATATGGAAAGGAGCGATGATTTGGGAAATCTCTCTGGTTAATATTATGAAGTGCTTGCTGTGAGCTTTTGCTGTATCGTGGAAATGGCTCAATGTCAGGGCATATCCCTGTTCGCTGATGGGGCCTCTGGGACATCCCTACCAGAGTAGAGACAGCAGAAAGTACTGAGCTCAACAGACTTTATTTTGACCAGCATTTTATGGGCCAAAGAGATTGTCTGGGACAAGAAGAAAGTCGTGTTCCCTATGCAAGGGAAGGGGATGGGAGGAACGTAGACAACAAAAGTGTGGAGGGGATGAAACAGGGATTTGAAGGAGATTCCCAGAGAGAGGTGTGTGGGTGAAAGAGGACTCTGTGTGAAGGAGAAGGGAAGGCTTGGTTTCCTTCTGTGCTGATGATGGAGAGCGCTTGGGGAATATGTTCAGAGGTGCCTGGATCAGGGGCACTGCCTGGAGCATTGGTTAGACTCTGGTGGCCTGAGCACGTGAACCCTGGGACACTGGAGCTCCTTAGTAAAGTTGGATGTGTAACAACAAGGGGAGGAGAGCTCAGGATGACGGAGCAAGTTAAATACAGAATAGCTGCATCCAAATAAAAGGCTGTACCAGTACATGAGAAAAAACCCAAACAAACAAATAAATGAGAATATTGTGAACTCAGTGAGCTAAACCAGTACAAAATCTGTGGTGGTCCAGGCTTCTGCAGCTGATGGCTGTTGGAAATCAATGCCACTATGGTCTCCATAAGGCTTTCTTTCCGCTCAGTAGCTAAGATATGAAAGATATGTGATAAATTACAGATTTTAAGGTAAAACCAGACCGTCTCTCCTGAAAGACATAGTTTGCAAAATTTTTCCCATTTAGAAACAACCCTCAAAGCATGAAAACTTCTTCCAGTTGGGCTTTCAGGGGAAGAGTATACAACCCCACTTTTTCATTCCACAGCCACACTTAGAGACAGTTTTTTGAGCTGTCTAGAACAATGTGAATTACTGTTCTCTGATATAACTAGCCCAGATATTTTTGTCTTTGAAATACATTACAGATGAAGCCTACACACTTTTCCAGTTACTATCAAAAACCTTGTCCACATGGGGATAGAAGGTGATTATAAAAATATCCTAGTGACCATGTGAACAGCTACTACCTCGTCCTGTTGGTACTAAGCCACATTGCTCTAGGTGGCATATGAACAAAGACCAGATGATGCTCCGGGCCCCAGAGAGCTTCTAGATTTACACAACACGTTATAAAACCCCGTGGTGTGATAGACTGACCCACGAGCTGCTGCTGAAGCCAGCATGTGCTCTGCAATCCTTGGAAATCAAGCCGTTTATTTTAGGAGCCTGACTATGGATTGAGGAGCTTAAATTTGGGCTCCTAATTGAAAAATATTCCAAATCTGTAAAGAGATCAAGATGTTTCCCTTTTCCACCCCAGGCACGAATTCCCCCCTGAGGAACTGTGAGCGAATCCCCTCTCGGCGCTCCTGTTTGCTGCGGGAACTGCAGTCGTGACAGTGAGTCACGCATCCTTGGGTCTCTAGAGGTGTCCGGTTGCTCGCTCGACTTGTTGACTCTGCTCCAGTCACTGGCCCTATTTCCTGGACTTATCTCGCCGACCAGATTTCCCCTCCTCTCTCTCCCTCCTGTGGCTCATAAACACTTGAAATCTACTGTAAACCCAATCTAGGCTCACAGCTTGTTGTGAGTACAAGCAGCAGCAGATAGCAGGAGATAAGGAGCGAGGCCACATTGTCTTTTTTCCAGCCTGCACTGAGAATTCACTTTTAAATCTGAAAATTGTTTGCTTAAGGAAAAGGAAATGTGCGTGTGTATGTGTTGGGGGGCAGCGAGAGAGGGGGTGGAAAAAGAGGAAGGGAGCTGTTTTAGAGACCAAATTGGGTCGTACGAAAGGGAGGATTGATGGAGATTGATGAAGGAAGTTCAGTGAAGGTCCCGGTGCAACAGGCACTTGTAAACTCTGTTCTCCTGTTATCCTGCCCCATTCCTAAACATCGGACTGTTCCCAAAGGGGAGGTGGTGTTTCCGCAGCACAGCCCTTGGATGACCATCTGCCTCCAGGGGCTCCGAGGCCGAGTTTTGCTGGAGTGACACCCAGCGGGAAGTTGCTCAAGCCATTGGGAAGGAGCTGGGGGCTCAGGACTTCTCTCAGTCCACATGAGAGAAGTTCTCCTGAACTTCTAACGGTGTGACTTAATCACTAAACTGGTAAAAAACCCCAGTGTGAACACACTTACACCCAGTGCTCAAAATGGGACAGCAGAACGGTAGGAAATCTCTATCTCCCCCCTCCCACATGCATGGAAAGTGCTACATATTTAATGTCCCAGCAATGCT
Source organism: Numenius arquata (assembly GCF_964106895.1). NCBI lineage: Eukaryota > Metazoa > Chordata > Aves > Charadriiformes > Scolopacidae > Numenius > Numenius arquata. The sequence goes on from NC_133597.1 coordinate 6,928,016, forward strand.
GGGTGACGTGTTGTCATCAGCTAATGCTCACATCAGCAGAACTGACTTATTTCACTTCCCAGATCAAGAGGAGGTCAGGTCTAATGGCAGGCTTTGGTAAGCACAGCTCTGCTGGTGCCTGTGAAGCAGCATGATTCCTGCCTGACTGTACTCTGCCAGCCCCATTGCGGTGCTGGGGTGGTTGTAATGACAAAAAAATGTACTTCTACAGGTGCAGCTGAGTTTGCTCGTGTGGTGGTTTTATTGTGCAGCTCCAAAGCACGGCCTGAGCTGCTCTGTCTGTGCTAGGGGTGTTGTGGGGTACGTGAATACTCCTGTGCTGGTAAAATGCTCAGGGTGAAGGAAAACTCCGGAGCTACATGGCTTTAAACACTTTTCTACAACTGTTTCTGCACAACCATTCTGCAGGGATGGTCCCTTTAGCTGTATCACTGCGGTTAACGCAGCAAAGCTTTCAGAGGGCTGGAGCCCCTCTGCTGTGAGGACAGGATGAGAGAGTTGGGGGGATTCAGCCTGGAGAAGAGAAGGCTCCAGGGAGACCTTCGAGCCCCTTCCAGTCCCTCAAGGGGCTCCAGGAAAGCTGGGGAGGGACTCTGGATCAGGGAGGGGAGCCATAGGAGGAGGGGGAAGGGTTTGACACTGAAAGAGGGGAGATTGAGATCTGGGGAAGAACTTCTTTGCTGTGAGGGTGGTGAGAGCCTGGCCCAGGTTGCCCAGAGAAGCTGTGGCTGCCCCATCCCTGGAGGGGTTGAAGGCCAGGTTGGAGGGGGCTTGGAGCAACCTGGTCTGGTGGGAGGTGTCCCTGCCCAGGGCAGGTGGTTGGAACTGGATGGTCTTTAAGGTCCCTTCCAACCCAAACTATTCTATGACTCTATGATTCCAGCACAGATTTTGGTCACGGTGACAAAGCTCCCACTGACTCCTACAGGAGGAGAAATCTGCTCAAAATAAGCACATCCAGCAGCCCCACAATGCTTCTCTCTGAACCATGCAGCATTTCCTTTTGATCTTTGAGGTACTGAGATATCCCAGCTTCCATGGACCAGATAATGACTCAGGGCCCAAGGCAGCCCAGGTCTGAAGGGAATGATAAAGGGAGTTTGTGATCCCTGCATAGAAAGTGCCATGTAAATTTATGAATTGGTCTCCTGATGGTGCTGAAGTCAATAAAACCCACTGTTGACTCCACTGGGTGCAAGCTTCAGACCTTTTCTTTTGTGATAAATTTGGAGTCCTTGGTATGTGTTCCTTGAGAAGCTGGGATACAGCAGGGATACTACCAATGCAGGGACAACTGAGGGGCTAATCCTCCTCTCTGTGCACACTTAAGATCCAGGCAGCTTCGAGATGCCTCACATTTTTACAACAGCTTTCAGACCAGCTACCCCTCAAAAATTGTCTTTGGGAACAAAGGTATAGGAAACAACCAGAAACAGGGAGAAATTATGAAGCACAAAGAAGAAATTGGACGGGCCATTGGTGCCTTCTTTATCAATGGACCAGGCATTCCTCATTTGGAAAACTCGACTCATTTCCTGGGATCAGAGAGGCTCTGATGAGGCTCCAGGAGGAGCTTCAAAAGGAAGAGTAGGATGAGCCGCTGATTCAGCTGGTGACCAAGGACTCCATGGAGGCAGCTCCTCGACTTGCAGCAAGTCAGCTGCAAAAAAAAAATATGTCTGTACCTATAGATGTAAACGGGTCCTAGTGGCACTTAAAAAACTCTCAGGCTCCAGGAAATGGCAGTGGGAATTAAGTACTAATGTGCTTTCTCACATGCAGTTTTAAGAGTCTACTTTGTGGACCTGTCCTTCATTTTTTTCTGTATTTTGGTTCCCCATCTGCAAAATAGAGATAATAGCATGGCTCCATTACACAAAGTCATTGCGGAGATAACTGTGCTCAGATGCTATGGCAACCAGGGCTGTGTAATATTGGAGATAGCAAGGGATGCTCAGGGCTGAGAGCTGGCTTGTGTCAAGCATGGCCTTTTGCTGGGAAAGGATTGAGCAAACCAGCAGAGCCTCCCTTCATGGGTCCTTTCCCAGAGAAACCGTGCACAGGTCTCACATGCGGCTGAAGTATCAGAAGAGTTTATTTTAGGTAGGAAGAAAGTGGACATCTATCTCCTATTTGTTGAGCAGTCTCAATCCATGTGGATCCTCTGCTCCATCACATCCTCTCACCTCCCCACACTACCATCTCTGACCTCCGTCAGCAAAGTCCTTCATCTTGCTTGTGTTTACGCATTGCCACTGAAGTAGAAGGGCAGTGAAAGCAGATGGCAGCTGCAAAACCCCAGCTTTTATGGCTGAGTCCTCAAAAAATGGCCTCAAAAAACATGGGGTGGAAATCTGAAGGCCTGGGGAGCTGCTAAAATACCATCCCCGAGTCCCTGGCTGAAGTCAGGTAAGGTCTTCTTGGGGTTTCCCTCATCTGGACCCTTCTTGGTAGAGTGGTTTCAGCTCCTGTTCCCCATCCTTCCCCATTTCCTGGCTCCTGCTGTGACACTTTGATTCATAGGGCCCAACCACCCGTAACCACCCAGGGAAATAGAAGGCAAGCCAGGCAGCCATGGTCATTCATTTTCCCCTCAGGGGGAGGAAAAGACCCCAAAGATAAGATCGCTTCATTTAAGCCAGAATCCATTTTTCACTGGCCATTTCTCTCAAGTGTGATCCCTCCAGGAGGACTGGTGTGGCTGCCACTGTCTTCAGTAGCACCAGTCAAGACCTAAACTATCCGGAAGAAGATTCTTTGCCCTCAGAGTCACATTTCCTTGGCTGGTCCCCCTCCCTGCACAATGCAGACATGTCCTGGGAATCAGGACACTTAGCTCTGCCACAGGAACACCAAATGACCTTGTGCCTCAGTTTCCCCATCCCTGTTCATCAGGACTTCGGAGATACAAAACCATTGGGCATTTCCACTTGTCTGATGAGCCCTGATGGCAGCTCCCTGACTGAAGAGCCCTGGTGACAGTTCCTCGTCAGCCTGGGAGGAGACAGGCTCTCTCCCATTTCCCACCCCATTATCCTCTTCAGAGAAATGAACTTTCATCAGGCCTATTTTAAAATGTTTGGGGTTTGTTTGCTACTGTAATCATTAGCTAGCCGCCAGATGGCAAGGCAGCACAAGCCAGCAAGCTTTCCAAGTTTCTGGTTAAGACAATGACACAATCGAGGACAAATAAACAGAAACAGAAGAGCAGAACGCAAGTGAGCAGAGAGCACCAGGAGGTGGGAGCAGGAGGGGGCCAGCCCAGAGAGAGGATCAAAGGGACACCCGGGGGAGTCCGGCTCGTGGCCGCATCCTTGCCCTGGTCCTTGCCTGCCCCGGCACCCAGTGGCAGATCCTTCAGCGGAGGGTGCAAGGAGTGTCCCAGAGGAAGATGCAACAGCCTTGCATGGCGATTGCTATTTTTTTTTTTTTTCTTTCTCCGTTACAAGATGTTCCGTGGACAGCAAAATTAATAAAGCTTGGTTTCCTGTGGGCTCGTGTTCCTTGTCCCCAAACTCATCACATTCCTTCCACTGTGTCCTCTCCGACAGGCGACGATTAGGCTGGGGCTGGGCTGGTGCTGATTAGCGCTGGCCACCGAGCAGAAGGCAGGACGTCACCTCTTCTGCGGTGGGGGGCTAATCTGGGGCTCTTCCCTCCACCCAGCTGCTGATTTTTGCAAAATCGGTAGAAATTTCATTATGATTGGGACATCTAGTCTCGTGGAGGCTGTTTGGTTGGTGTCAGTCAAGGAGGTGGAGAGGGGAGTTAAGGCAAAGGGGGGAGAGGGGAGATTGCTCAAGCTTCCTCTTGTTGGGAGCCCGTCTCACCCTCCCGGCTGCGCAGGTTCAGCAGCGCTGAAACACTTCACGAGCGTCTCTTGAATTCAGACTTTCTTCCGAGTGTTTGCAGATTTCAAGTGCCCTGTTTTGGTAGTTGTCGAACGCTTGTATTTTTTTTCCATCCTGAGAAACATTAGGTTAGAAAGAGCCCTTTGATTCTATTTTGAGCAGAACGAAAGCTCAATATTTAGGTGCCTCAATTCTTTAAAAAATAAATATTCCTATTTTCATAATTCCTTCCCCCTCCCCCTTTTTTTTATAAACATATTTTAGCTGGAATAGTCAAAGCGTCAAAATCGCCAGTGAATCAGAAAGTACATTTTTGCGCTGCTTGGTGGAGTTGCCTGTCCTGGGGGACCTGGCTCATCGCTGGCTGTTCCTCATCCCGCTGTTGACTTCAACGGGACCAAGACACCACCATAAATAAAGCGATTTGCCAAATGTGGGCTTGTTCCTCGTGCATCTGTAGTATCAGTGCGCTTGGCAAGTGGTGGGATGAAGGATGAGGATCGCTGCAAGCCCGAGGCCGAGCAGAGCGTATAGGCTTCCCGCCCAGGCTGTATCTGCCTGGTAATTATAGAGACAGCCCTGATGTCACCCCGGGTGGAGATTTACATTCACCAGCATGAAATTTCACATGAGTGGCCTGCGAAGCCGCGCGGCGATCGTCTCTCTCCATCAGGCATGCAGATTAATGGGGCCGTGAAGGAAACCATCACCCTCGTGCCTTCCTCCTCCAACCACTCCGGCTGCTGTTTCACCTCAGGAGAGGGTGACACCACGAAACGCCGCAGCTCTGCCTCCAAGGGGGGAATTCTTCCCATTCCTCTCCAAAGCCCTGCCCCAGATTTTGTCCTGGAATAAAATCAGATCCTCTGAGGATTTACTGCAGGGTTTATTAAAGTTTCCAGCGTGCTCTGCGTGTCTCCTAAACACCTGAGAAAGGTGAGCCGTACCTTAGAAAGCTCGCCATCCAAAACACCTTCTCACCCAGCAGAAACCCTGTCTCTGGGCAGATGGCCACATCATAAGCTGAGCAGCTAGAGGAGGGAGAATTATTCCAATTCCTTAACTTACTGCAAAAGTAACAGCCAGGCCACTTACTCCATGAGAGTCTGGGCACCAGTTGGGTCCCCGCCATGGATGGACCACTGTGGGGTGACTTGCAGACCACGAGTGGTACGTGTGCCTGTGAAGTGGCTCCTGACACTAAGAAGTCCCTTGTGCTGGGTGTTGTGATTGCTGGCTGATTGGGAAAGTGATAATTTTGGCTACCCCACAAACTTGCAGAACCTGGATGTCCTCGTTCCCTGTTGGCAGCAGAAAAACGGCCATAGCTTCCAGCTGAGCTGGCTTCAATGGCTGCAACTGTTGAAACAGCAACCCTTAGGGGAAAAAGTATCTGGAGCTACCTGAAATATTTCAAAATCCCAGGTTTCCCAGTGTACAAGTGTAACTGGGATCACAGGTCTTTTGTTTCCAAGTTCCCCCCCCCCCCCCTCCATGTACGTAGTTTTTATCTGCTAAATTCAGGTCACGATGATCGTCCCAGCTCCGCAGGTGGTCCTGCTCCTGCACAAGTTCCTCCCAACCAGTTCCTCTGTAATAAGTTGCATTTTTCTTCATATTGAAGAAAATACAATGTCACCTCATGCACTTGGTGGCATGTGGAAATACCGGCAATCGTTTTCACTGAGGCCAGGACCTCGCTGTTCTCTGCTTTAGTCAGAATCCTTCTTTCACTTGTGGTAGTTTCTCAAGGCACAGAAAGATTTCCAGTTTTCAAGGCCTGAGATGATTATTCACTGCCCTGATGCATCTCAAAATTGCCAAGGAAAGATATACATCATGGTATTTTCCACTTGGCTGGGCAACAGGGGATGGACCCGGTTGGAGGCAAGCGACCTTGGCAGGCAAGGAGAAGGATGCTGGAGCGTCCCATGCTGGCTGGAGACAGGACAGCACCACCCAGAGAAAGAAGCGTTATTTGTGCAAAGAAGCCAGTTTCTGGTCCCTGAGCTTTAGACCTCTTATGCTCCTTATTTATTTTACATAACCCCTTGCTCCAGGGGAATTAAATGATGCAGAAGGTAGACCTTAAACCTGAAAGAAAGGCAAGTAAATCAGGTTTGCTGGTGTAGAGAAATCTCTCTGCATTTCTGTCTGGGCCTTTTATAAATGACTGGGGAGGAATGAGCATAGGCAGGTTCCAGAAAGGGTGGTTGAAAGGCACCGAGTGGAATATCTGTCTTTATTTAACTTGGAAGCAGCGCTGCTATTGCCTTTCTATTGCCTACTGAGGTCACTGCAGCAGCCCGTCGCGCTCGCTGGCTGCCGGCTGCTGGGACGTGCCGCCCAGGACCCACCGGCTTCTCTCTCCGACAGCCGGCCACCGGCAGAGGTGTTTTTCTTTGCACCGCCAGTTCCCGGGCTCGCCGGGAGACCTGCTCGCGAGCCAGCGTCTGTCACCAAACCAGAGCTCCACCTCTGCCAAGTGATTCATTTCTTCTGGCTTCAGACTTTTTAAATATATATATATATACACACACACGTATATATTTACGTATGTAAAACCTACCGCAGTGGTGTCTGGGAGGTGAAAGTGCCCTCTTGTGGCACGCTGTCCCCTGGCTTTGCTCCCAGAGATCCCTGTCCCCAGCCAGGAGGAGTGGGATGGGGGTCACGCTCTTGGTGGGACGTAGCAGGGGCAGCCGCTTTGAGCAGGGTTGGGTTCAACTCCCACCTGCAGCAAGGCTCAGAGAAAGCAAGACAAAATATCCCGCTCTCTGTCTCCAGCATCACGGTGCGGTGCACAGTTGGGCAGATCTGAAAGCTCAACCAAGGTACCAACGCCACGCAAGATGATCCAGGCCCAGTCACAACCTTTCAGCTGCCATTTCTGGACTTTCTTTAAGCAACCACATGCCCTGACATGAAAATTGTACGCAGAATCAGGCCCATCGGGTGGCCAGGGCTGCTGTGAGCACTTGGAGGCATGGGCCAGGTTGGGGTCTAATTGACGGGTCTGGACCTGTCATTGACTTGCAAAGTCAGGCTAGGAAAAAGATGGGTGGTTTTAAATGAGGTTACACCTGGAGGTCTCAGTGTCTGAGCTTAAATCAGTGGCATTAAAGCAATGGAGAAGATGGGCTGGGGCACCAGGTGTAAGCTGACAACTGGTCCTGCTTTGGTACGGCTGAGGTTAACCGGAGCAGAAAACCAGATCAGGATGTCCCCACAAGGGATTGCACCAGCCTACGGGCACTGGTGTAACCCAGCGAGCTTCCCTTTCTGTGGGGACGTGTCCTCCTGCCCTCCGAAATGGGCATTTGTCCTTTTTAGGTATGCTACCGCAGCAGCGTTTCTGGGCCGGGCTGTCGGCAGATGCTCAGAACACCGAGTGAAGATCATCTGCTCAAGGACTCAAGTCTTGGCTTGAAAGACTCGGGTTTCCCTTCCCGCATGCTCTTCGTGGGTAATTTTGGGCAAGGTGCTGCGCCAGGAGGCACTGATGCCCTGTGCTCCTCTTGACTTCCCAAATTTCATCTCTATGGAGCTGCGGAGTCCTGGCCACAGCCCCTCACAGTGCCTGTTTGCACTTTGGGATGAGTTTGCAGAAAGGGGGATGAGAACACTTCCTTACCACCCAGGGATGCTATAAATACAGTGAAGATTATGTCACGTGCAGACGAAACAGGCCGTAAATGTCCATCAGAGACACCCATCCAGCAGGAAGGTTGCAAATCCGCATGGGGTTGCCCTCGGGAGGTGGTGTCCAAATTCTTTGGGGCTTTCATGGCTCAGCGACTGGGAGGCGGGTGTCCAAATTCCCCGGGGCTTTCATGGCTCGGTGACCGGGGATGCGAGTGCTTTTCCCTGGGAGCAGGGATGTTGCTCGCACCTGCATTGTTGACGTGCCATGAGGTTTTCATGGAAAGTCCCATCATCTCATGTCAAAAAGAAAGCTGGAACCTGCAGTCTTCATGAATACGCCTTCTTTTCCTTTTTTTCACAGTTGTTTTTTGTTGTTGTTTTTGCTTTATTGGCCTGACCAGATGTTCTAAACATCTGGCAACGGCATGTTTATTTTTTCAGCTCTTCTGCGTTATGTTAGTGACATAGCAGACATAGCAGCAGAGAAAGGAGCAGGAATGTCTCCGTCACATCTTTTGCTGCACGATCCAGATGTTTTGGCATCTTTGCTACTGGCCACTGGTACCCAGTGGCACCCTGTGGCTGGAGGGTGTCTGGCAGCACCCTGTCCCCTGGCTCTCCTGCTGTGTCCCCAGTTAAACCGCGCGACCTCCAGTATTTCCCAGTGCCAGGAAGCCTAGTTTTGAGGCGCGGTATGGAAGGAGATGGATAATCAACTGGGCTAGGTCTGAGGTTTGGCTTTGGTAGGGCTCTGCTGCGTGACCGAGGGAAAATGCCTCTCTCTAAGTGCCAGGTAATAAGTCACATGTAAAATTCTGCCTGGAGGTTTTCTCTGAAGAAAGGTAATGATAAAATACTATTTTATTTTCTAAGTTAAAAGATTTCACAGACTTGCCTCAACTGTAGAACGGAAATATTATTAGGAAACTACAAATCAATATTTTTTAGTTACTTCAAGAAAAGCGATAATCTGTCCTTTAACAAAAATAAATTGGGGGCATAAGGTAAAACATTTGTTTTTCCACTTTTGAGCTGAGGAGGCTATTTTATACGTGTCGGGGGTGGTGGTGGGGGAAGCCATGCGCGTGTTCTGGCCACGCTCCATTTCTGAGCATCCCCTGTCTGTCGCAAGAGAGCACACGCTGTCAGCTCTCCAGCTGTGGTTTTGAACTGCCGGCCTGCGGTGAGCAGGAAAGTAATTACTCTACAGCGCCGTTTTCACAGCTCTCTTTTATGGAGACAGTATTGTCTGGAAGCGGGGTCTGCCTCTCTAAATATTCACTGATAAAGCTGCGGCTCGCTGCTCCAGAAGTGAAACAGGAAATTTATCCAACACCTCAGTGGAGCCGCAGAGAGCAGAACGCTGGAAGACTGGGTGGCGCAAAAATGATTTCAAGGTACATAAGTCCTCGGCCTGGACTTCGGGTTGTGAAAATTGAGGTTGCTCTGCTGACATCAATATAGATTTGCTGCAACGAGGTGAGGAATTTCATGATTGCAAAGGCATATTCCCCAGCAAAATTGTCCTCCCATGTTGTGGTCTTAATAATAAAGCTCCAAACCAGCTGGCGGCTCCGTCTTACCTGAAAACAAAAGGAAATGTGTGTTTTTACCATATTACCCATCAACTTCAATTATCTTCTTTTTCCCTCTGTGTGGGAAAGAAGATCCATGAACAGAGCCAGAAGGGAAAGAAATACATTTTTATAGAAACAAACATGTTAATCTCCCCATCTGCAGGGGAGTGGTTAGATAAGGGGGGCTGTGAATCAGGACTGCTGGATCTTATTTTAGGGAGCTTTTAGGGACACCTTGTCATCATTGCCCAGTGTGGATGGTGCTTTTAAGGAGTTCCAGAAGAAAGCTGGAGCCATTGAGGGTTTCAGCTGCCATGGCAGGTTGCTGTGTCCCATCTCCAGGTGTCTCAGCTCCATGCAGAAGGGATGGAGTTCATCCCTATCTGGGGATCGGGATGTATCGAGGATTAGCGGAATTACCAAAGGCTTGCAGGGGGCTGCCAGCAAGTTAGCAGGGGGTCAGAAGGTTATCAGCAGGATGGAGAAGCTATATTTCTTGTATGTCATTCCACGAGAGCAAAAAACCTCAACTGAGGTGGAAAAGCCCCATCAACTGCTCCTTCTTGGTGGCAATGTCATCTGAGATTTAGGGGACATCAAAGAGGCTCCGTGTGCACCGGGGCAGTGACTCCTGAAGGGGGACTGGGTCCACAAAGTCCTTTTTCTTGTACTGGGACCTGATGGAGGGTCAGTGGGCACAGGGTGGAGGGCGGGTGGTCAGATGGAGCAGGAACAGAACTGAAAGAGAGCTGTGAGCTCCCCAGGGCTGGCCTGGGGAACGTCCCCCGGCAGCAGTAATAACTGATACAAGAAAATGGAGAACTGCCTCGTCTTTCTCTCTCTCTGTTTGGGGAAGTGAGAGGGAAATCTCCTACTGCACAGCGCCTGCATATGCTGATGAAGAGGTCCAGCAGCAGTGTTTGCACAGCTCCGGAGCAAGATGAATGATGGGAAGAGGCAGCCCTCAGGCCAGCTGGAGAATCTGTGGTCCTCACGGGTACAGGGTGCCCTTCCTTGCATCACTGCGCACCAGGATGTGCCTCATAACAGGGTGGTGATGGGTTGATCACCACGAAGCTGGTGAACCAAGCGTTGGCTGCAGCCTAGACAGCAATGATTTCCACTTCCTCATGAAGATACTTTCTTCCACCTTCTCCATCTTTACCCTCTAACCAACATAACCCATGGGGAGACAGAGGGGATCCATGAGAGCCTGGGCAGGGCTGGAGGGGAGCTGGTGGAGCAGAAGACCCCATGCTGCAGGTCTTCCCCCAGCTGAGCTCCCAGCACGGTAACACTCTGAAATGCTGGCACCTTGTGGCAGCTTGGAAAAATAGCATTTATAAGGAAGCCAAACCTGCTGTTTGAAATCCCTCACTATTTCAGATCCGGCTGGATGGGGAGGAAATTCTGATAAGCAGAGAAAGAAATTGGGCACGTTTGTCTGGGGAGAAGGTAGGAGGCTGCCAAGAAGGGATGTGGAAGTCCTGCTCCTCCCACCACGCTATTTCTGCAGTCACCCCGTACCGGCTGCAGGAGCCTTTCATAGGATGTGGTCTTTCAAACAACACACTTCCCAGATGGATTTTGATCCCCATTCTTCCTCCATGCCATATTTTTCCCTCTCTGTGGTATCTGAGCTGGGAGTCGGTGTCAGTCAGCTGAGGAGCAGAGACCACATGAGACAGTTTCCCTCATCCTGGCCATCTCTCTCATCTGATTTTGGAAGATCTAAGAGACCTGGGATTTGATGGCAGTTCTGTCCCCACCGGCCAGCAGCGCTAGATATATTGTAGGGGTAAAAAAATATCTGTGGGTTTGGCTCAGATCTGGGCCAACTCTTTTTGCCAGAGGGACTATCAGCTGAGCTCAGTCGCAATCCTCACCCGGCAAAGGAAGGGTTATTTAAACCACATGAACAAGTGGGTTCCCACAGACGCAGTTCAAGGTTGATTTGTATAGGTGCTCGGTGGGTGCCAAATCCCTTCGCTAAGAGCCTGGACAGCTGTCTGATAGAAGCACAAATTTTTATCTCAGAGCATTAAATTGTCAAGATACCGTAGAGCAACTCCTCTCCCTCCTGCTCCTGCGCAGCTCTCCCAGCACTGCTTCTCCACACGCACAGCGCGGGGATGCTGTCTGAGATGCTCCAGGAGCTCCTGTGGCCATCGCTGCTTTACTGGTTTGAAACTGTCTTGGGGACCTGGAGGCCTTTAATAGAACAGGAAACGTCAAATATTACATGGATATAAATAACTCAGTAAAAGCGGGTTACAAGAACATCTGGTTTTGCACACTCCTGTACAGCCTGATGGCACTGGGAGAGAAACACAGAGATAACTCACAATTTTTGTCCATAGCAAGAGAATTTTGGGTGTCGGCAGGACCATGGCCACCAGAATCTGCCCAAGAACAAGTCCCCTGTCAGCTACAATGGGAATCCAGGATTAAGGATGAGTCCAAGTCAGTAGCATAGCGAGTGGACACGTGTCCTACCTCCAAGGCATGGTACTACTTGTCATCAGCTCTCCCAGATACTTCCTCCTGCTCACCCGTGTTGACTGTCTTGTCCAGGTGGAGGCTCAGCCAACTGGCTGGTGGCCAAGGGCCATCTTGCTCATGCACTGGGAGACGTGAACTCAAAAATCCCCAAAAGGATGATGTAGACTTAGGTGTCCATATAACTGTCCTCACAACCTGGCGGTTCTGCTAGCAGTGATCTCTTCCCTGCTCCCCACGGCTTCATGCCTTAGCTCAGAGGTGGGCGGATGGGAAGGTGTCACAGAGATCGGAGAACCCGTGGAGGTGCTTTCTGCAGAGCATCTGCCTGTCTCAGCCTGTGGAGGCTGGAAGGACCAGGGTGGCTGCAGGGTCCCAGGTAGGAGTTCTTGTGAAACGTGCATTTGCAAAATGTGCTGGGTTCTTCTGAGAAAGATAACCAACTTACAGCGAATGTGCGGACTTGCTGAAGCAATGTTTTCACAGCCATGATGGGCTACGGAAAATGATGCTTGAAAACACCAACTTAAGATAGATCAACTGCAACAGTGGGAAAGAATAGACACACTTTTGGGGGCAAGATCATTTTTCTGTGATTGCTCTGTGCTTTTATTTTAGTGGTGAGACAGCCTGTGAGCATTTCTATACCCAGAGAGGCTTCTGACATCTAAGCCCAGCTCTAAATAACTTCCTCCTTTATTAGAAATAACCATTGGCACAAGCTGCCACGGGAAGTGATGGATTCTTCATCTCTTGAAGTCTTTAAATCAAGACCGGATGCCTTTTTGGAAGAGTTGTATAACCAAACAGAAATTATTGGACTCACTGTAGGAATAAGGGGATGGACTCATATGGCCTGCGTTAGACAGGAAGTCAGCCTGGATAATCTATGGTCCTTTCTGGCTTTAAGATCTATGAAAGTTCAGATCTGCAGCCAAAGTGTGGGACTCTTCATGTGTCTTTAAAACAAAAGCGCCCCGGGGTATGGGAAAGCCTCTGAACTGCTTGGAAAGCTACCAGTACCTACGGATTTATTTGCACTGGTACCTGAAGCAGTGCCATTTCCCAGTAAATTATCTCTTCCCGAGACTTTGGGTGGGGAGAAGAGCTCAGAGGGCCAGATGGGGACCTGGGAGGCAGGCAGGAGACTGTAGGATTTGGGTTGCAGCCCTGCTTGGGGAGATAAATGCTGCTGAAGGGACCATGGACCAAGCAGAGATGCCCGCATAAGTAAATGCTCTGGCAGGGCCAGTCCAGGCTGCTGAGCTTGGCTGCCCAGCTCTGCTGTGGGATAACCCCATGGGGAGTGAAAGAGGGGCTGGGGAAGATTTTGGGCGTCACCCCAAGGTGTTGAGTTGTGTCAGGCTCGGGTCCTTTGCACTTACTGGCTTGCCATGAAGCAGCATCCCCTCCAGGAGCCCTCTTCCCCAGGAGGAAGGTGAGACACATGGCTGCTTGGTCAAATAAGAAGTGAACCAAGGCTTCATCAACCAGAAAAAGGAGGGCAGACAGGTTGGGGCTTCAGGAATGAGTCAGTGCGAGCGAGGTTTCCCCCAGCCCGTGCACCACCAGCTCTGCAGGCGCCTGCGGCGTGCAGTGGGGTATGTCACTGCCGGGGGAGGCCTGGTCTCACCCTCTGGGACCCCCCTCCCCGCGGCTCTGGTCGCCCCACACCTGCCTCGTTAGCCCAGGTGGTGGTTGTGGTGGTTTGAGCTGGGAGCAGACTGAGCCTCCGCCAAGCTCCTTTCATGCTACCCGCCAAAACAACCTCCAAACGACCACGGCTTTTGGCTCCCAGGGATGGTTGGGCCCTCAAGCGATGATTCTTCCATCTTCTCCACCATCCATCCCCTTCCCAATCCTTCAGCATTGGGGGGGTACCCCTTTTTTGCCCTCTCCTCCCAGGCAAACTCATCTCGCAATAATTCCAGCAGCAGGGGAAGCTGGTGCAAACTCCCTGCCCCTGCAAGCCGAGTGGACAAAGCAAGTGGAGCTCGGAGAATATATTTTTGGCTCCATCTCCTCTTTTCAGCACTTGGGAGACGAATGTGGAAAGGAAGCCAGAAAAGCCGGTAGTGAATGAATCCACTGGGTGCAAAATTAAAGATGAAAAGCACGATCCAGATCTGTTAACAGCACCGTCGCGCTTCAGATCCTACGAAGGTGAACCGAAAAGAACGGAGACTAAAGCTAAGTTTATGAGTTTATAACCCTCGTGCACGTTTTCCAGCTGATCTAATAAGGAAAGAGCGTGTTGCCTGTGACTCTTTGCCTCCCCGAAGGAGAGAAGGGGACAGAAAAGGAGTCTTTCTTCCTCCCTGAGCCTGTCTGCACCTGCCAGATCTTGTGACCTCGGTCTGGAGGAAGGTGGGTTTGCGCCACACTTGGCTGGGGCTCACTCATCTCTCGCCCTTCTGGGAGGGTTCGGTGGCCCCGGGCCAGGGCGTGCAGTGCCGGCCGGCGGCGGCAGGCGGCTCCCGGGGACGCGCTTCGACCGCGGCTGCGGCGGGAACCGGCCCAGGGGAAGGGGAGGGTGTCACTGCAGAGGAAAGCAAAAAGTAAAGAGGAGAGGAGAGCAGAAAAAAGGAAGAAAGGAAAGGAAAGGAAAGGAAAGGAAAGGAAAGGAAAGGAAAGGAGAAAGGAAAGGAAAGGAAAGGAAAGGAAAGAGGAAAGGAAGGAAAGGAAAGGAAAGGAAAGGAAAGGAAAGGAAAGGAAGGAAAGGAAGGAAGGAAAGGAAAGGAAAGGAAAGGAAGAAAGGAAAGGAAGGAAAGGAAAGGAAAGGAAAGGAAAGGAAAGGAAAGGAAAAGGGAAAAGGAAAGGAAAGGAAAGGAAAGGAAAGAAAGGAAAGGAAAAGGAGAGAAAGGAAAGGAAAGGAAAGGAAAGGAAGGAAAGGAAAGGAAAGGAAAGGAAAGGAAAGGGAAAAGGAAAAGGAAAGGAAAGGAAAGGAAAGGAAAGGAAAGGAAAGGAAAAGGGAAAGAAAGAGAAAAGAAAGGAAAGGAAGAAGAAAAGCAAGGAAAAGAAAAGGAAAAGAGAAAAGGAAAGGAAAGGGAAAAGAAAAGAGAAAGAAAGGAAAAGAAAAGCAAGGAAAAGAAAAGGGAAAAGAGAAAAGGAAGGAAAGGGAAAGAAGAAAAGAAAGA